>NW_026570971.1:11270690-11424541 GCF_026225935.1 Boleophthalmus pectinirostris | reverse complement strand
AGAATTGAGTGAAAAACAGAATTGCCCAGCCCTGATGTCAGCTGTAGCTTTTCTGTGTGTTCTGTTCATCCGACATCGTACGTAGGCACATCGCATTATTATTAAACAACTTGAACTGTATAGTAAAAGAAAGCTCTATCTTTCTTTAGGCTAGATGTAGGCCTAAGCCTTTTACAAGCATCCTTTACACAGGCCTACATGTTACTCATGTTTAGTTTTTACAGTGTAACAATGGTTCAAATGGATAAGTGCCCAACCATATAAAATGTCCTTAAAAGACTACAAAAGACAAGACTAGATTTAAAACGGCAACTACTATCCTATCTATAACATTTAAAGTTGAACTGTGAACATTTCAAAGTCAAACAGAAATAAAGAACTTTTTTCTAACATAAATGCACCAGCAAAAGTGTGAAATAGGTGTGCAAGCACAGAATATGCTCAAAATATAAGAGAATATGCTAAAATAAAGGTTTATTCATCTTCTGGAAACACGGTTCTTCTGGTCAGCTTCATCAAATCACTTCTGATCTGCTCTTGTCCTTCATCTGCTAAAGACAGTTCTTTTGGTCAGCGTCCTCACATCACTTCTGATTAGACCCCTAGCTGCTCCGGTGTTCTGCCATGTGCTGTAGGAGCAGCGCTGATGTGTTTGTGTTGGGACCGTAGCCTCTTATTGTAGTTTTGTTGACATTGTTGGGGCGGGTTGTGAGCAGTGTGTTGTGTTGTTGGGGCTCAGATTGTGCTGCTGCGTAAACTTTGCGCTTGGCTGTGCGTTGTGCTCTGATAGTTCAGCCAAAAGTGACCCAAATGACTGTCTGGACACAGGGTTCTTCTTGTTAGCTTCATCACATCACTTCTGATCAGCTCCATCTCTCTGTTCTTCATCTTCTGGAGACAGGGTTCTTCTCGTCAGCTTCATCAGATCGTAGGACCACAGGGCTCAGCTGGCCCCTCCAAACCAGTCACCATGGGAACAGACACTGAAGCAGAACAGTGTTAAGGCATGTGCACGTTCAAAATAAGATACTATGGAATTTTTATTTCTTACCTCATGTTTGTTTATCATTATTATAGTCAAATGAATTTAAGTTAAGATGTTAATCACATACTGATGTAAAATGGAACTTAATGGTCTTTTACTGCAGCCGAGCTCTCCCTAAATGACATTTACTGTGTCTCCTGCACTTCTGTGGTGGACTTTTTCTCTCTTTCACAAGTAGCGTCAGAGCAGACCACAGCGCAGGACCTGGTTGGTAGTAGTAGTAGAAGTAGTAGTAGTAGTTGCAGTAGTAGTAGCAATAATAGAAGCAGTAGTTACTTACCCTAAATGACATTTACCATATCTCCTGCACTTCTGTGGTGGAGTTTGTTTGTTTTTTTCTGATCAGAAGCTGCCTCAGACCTGACCACAGCCAAAAGGCCTGGTTGGTAGTAGAAGTAGTAGTAGTAGTAGTAGTAGTAGTAGTAGTTTCTGTGACGATCTTGTGTACTAGAGGAGTACTACTTGCAATAATTGGTGTAGTAATCGTTATCATAATTGTACTAGTAATAGTAATAGTAATAGTAATAGTAGTAGTAATGTAGTAATGGTAGTGGTAGTGGTAGTAGTAGTTTTTGTGAAGATGTTGTTGTGTACTAGAGGAGTACTACTTGCAATAGTTGGTGTAGTCATCGTAATCGTAATCGTAATCGTAAACATAATAGTAATGTAGTAGTAGTAATAGTAGTAGTAGTAGTAGTAGTAGTAGCAGTAGTAGTAGTTTTTGTGAAGCTCTTGTTTTGTACTAGAGGAGTACTACTTGCAATAGTTGGTGCAGTAATCGTAATCGTAATAGTAGAAGTAGTAGTAATAATAATAGTAGTAGTATTAGTAGTAGTAGCAGTTGTAATTGACTCTCACAGAATCAGATTTAACATTTTCTCAGGGTTTATCCATTCTAGATTTAATTTAACATTTTCGGAAATGTTAATTAAGTAACACCAGACCAAAGTTCCTGTACAACCCTGAAATCAAGAGACAGATATAAAATTAAGTTTTGAGAGTAAATGGATAACACTCCTGATTTAGCTAAACAACACACAGAGGGGTTTGATTTTTACACTTTATTTTAGTTAATTTAAGATGAAATTGTGTACAAAACTGGTTCAAACTGGTCTTCTCTCGTGGGAGTTTGAAGTGGGGGGTCCCAAATTAACACTAAGAGAAGCTGAATTAACACTAGAGGAAGGCAACTCTGGCGAATAACCCCAACTCGAACCCCCATTTAACTTTCAAAGAGTTAAAATGTTGTTTTTGTGTTAAAAACAACTCCCTCCAGTTTATGCTGTGCAGGTAGATCTATATACAGAAGATCAGAAGAAGTGTCATTAGCAGTGGTAGTTGAAGTCATTAGCACAACAGAAGTATGTATAGTAGTTAGAACAGTCCCAATAAAAGTACTAATAAAAAAGTAGTAGCTCTCCCTAAATGACATTTACTGTATGTCCTGCACTTCTGTGGTGTAGTTTTTCTCTCTTTCAGGAGCAGCCTCAGAGCCGACCACAGCGCAGGACCTGGGACACATAATACTCCTGGTGTTTTATGGGAAATATGTAATGTGTTTTTGATGCCTTTAAATCACTCTGCTCCACTGGGCTCCACCCGGACCTCCCCTTTAAGAGGCATCTCCAGAGGGTTACGGCTCACATGAAGGATTAGATTGAGAATATGCAAAAAGAAGGCAGGAAAGTACACTGTGACTGTGTGCTCACTGTGTTTATGTAGACTTCAGGTAAACTACTACTAATACTACTAAGATTATTACTACTAAGACTAATAGTGTAACTACTAGCACTTCTGCTGCTGCTGTTGTTGCTACTACTACTACTACTACCACCACCACTACTACTACTACTACTAAGGCTCCTACTATAACTACTTCTAAGACTACTACTATAAATAGTAATACTGCTAAAACTATAAAACTTCTGCTACTACTACAATTAAGGCTCTTACTATAACTACTACTACTATAGTACTACTATTAAAACTAAGATTAATAGTATTGCTACTAGTACTTCTGCTGCTCCCAGTACTGCTGCTACTGTTGCCACTATTACTACTACTATTACAACTTCTACTACTACTTCTGCTACTACTAAGAAGACTAATGCTTTAACTACTAGTGATGCGGTTGCTTGTACTAAAAACAAAACAAAATAAACAATTAGGACAATTTTACTGTCACTTTACTCCATAACATTTCCACTATAAGCAAGCAGCATTAGCTCGCTAGTATTTAAGCTAGCATTTTGTTTTGTTTTCTTATTTAGCTATAGCATGCACACTATGCCACGCTACTACACGATCCTGGATTTTATATAAGCCCACATTTACATAAGCATACATTTGAGTAGGGAACAATATACGTTGTCAAAATGGGGGGGGAAACATATAAATAATGATATATCTTACCTTTATTTGTGTCTGCTGAAGTCCGAGGTCCAGCTAGCCATGCAAGAAGGACTTGCCAAATCAACCGAACACCACGCCCTGTTTGTTTAATTGGCGGCATTTTCTTAATTCGTGGGAACGATTTAGCTAAAATGTGGGAACGATTTAGTCAAAACGTGCGAACGATTTAGCTAAAGTGTGGGAACGAATTATATATTGTGGGAACAAAATAGTATTTTGAGGCCACGATTTAATATCTTTTTTCGCGTACGTGATCGGGATGTCATCGGGCGGGCTCCGTAGAAGTAGACTTAGACTTAGATAAACTTTATTGATCCGCAAGGGAAATTATTTAGACACAGGAGCTCACACAACACAATATAATATAATAACAAAGAGTAGAAAATATAAATAGTAATAATAAATTCTAAATAAGTGGCAAAATAGGTGGCAAGAAACCAATGTGAAATAAGGCAGAATTATATTACCGTATTTTTGGTACTATAAGTCGCAGTTTTTTCATGGTTTGGGTGGTTTTGTGACTTATGTATTAAAATTTTCACACTGACAGCTGTGAGAAAGCGCTCTAGTCCTCTGTGTCAGTATCTGCTGCTCCTTTTACGTCTGTACCACTGTCACTTGGCTCTACTGCGCATGTCTCCTGCAGAAAGAGCCTCTGTCGTCTGTATCATGTCAGTCGATCACACCATTACTTCTGTAGCAATTTAAACAAACTTATAAAGACGACTGAGAAGACTGAACACAAATGCCCCCAAAAAGAAAAACATAATTTGCAGATTACAAGCTGCAAGTAGCGAAATCTGCAGCCGAAAACGGTAAAAAGATTGGAATGAGTGAGAACCGAAAACCGAAACCATCCTGTCGGGATTCAGAAAGGCAGGAATAATTCTAACTGGAACTGATGCTGAGTCTGACGACAGCTACGAAGGTCAGGGAGTTGCTGAGAAGTGACACCGAGGATGAAGAATTGAATAGATTTAGTGATTTGGAGTGAGATGGAGAGTTTGATAAACTTGTTCTGTTCTATTGTTTATGTTATAGTTTATCTGAAGAACTGTTCATAGTATATCGTAAGGTGTAGTAGTACTAGTAGTAGTAGCTTTAGTAATAAGTAATAAGTAGTAGTAGTAGTAGTAGTAGTAGTAGTAGTAGTAGTAGTAGTAGTAGTAGTAGTAGTAGTAGTAGTAGTAGTAGTAGTAGTAGTAGTAGTAGTAGTAGTAGTAGTTGTAGTAGTAGTAGTAGTAGTAGTAGTAGTAGTAGTAGTAGTAGTAGTAGTAGTAGTAGTAGTAGTAGTAGTAGTAGTAGTAGTAGTAGTTGTAGTAGTAGTAGTAGTTAGTTAGTAGTAGTAGTAGTAGTAGTAGTAGTAGTAGTTGTTAGTAGTAGTAGTAGTAGTAGTTATAGTAGTAGTAGTAGTAGTAGTAGTAGTAGTAGTAGTAGTATAGTAGTAGTAGTAGTAGTAGTAGTAGTAGTAGTAGTAGTAGTAGTAGTTGTAGTAGTAGTAGTAGTAGTAGTAGTAGTAGTAGTAGTAGTAGTAGTAGTAGTAGTAGTAGTAGTAGTAGTTAGTAGTAGTAGTAGTAGTAGTAGTAGTAGTAGTAGTAGTAGTAGTAGTAGTAGTAGTAGTAGTAGTAGTAGTAGTTGTAGTAGTAGTAGTAGTAGTAGTGATTATAAATGTAGAAGCAGTAGTGGTAAGTAGTAGCAATAAAAGTAGTAGTAGAAGTAGCAGTAGTAGTAATAAAGTAGTAGTAGTAGTAGTAGCAATAGAAGTAGTAGCAGTAGAAGCAGTAGTAGTAAAAGTAGCAATAAAAGCAGTAGTGGTAGTAAAAATAGCAGTAGTAGTAGTAGTAATAAAAGCAGTAGTAGTAGTAGTAACAGAAGGCAAAGCAGTAATAATAGTGCAGACCTCAACAACAGTAATAGTAATAGTTGTAATAGCCCTAGTAGTAGTAGTAGTAGTAGTAGTAGTAGTAGTAGAAGTGAGTCACATAGTATTTGTACTAGGTCTTGTATTTAAAAACCTGAACAGAAACACATAATAATTTGATTCTACGAACAAACAAAAATGATTCTCCTGAAAATGATTTATTGGTTTAGTTTAGATCAAAATCTCCAAATTTCACTTTAGTTTTCATATTTCTGTCTCTCTTTCTCTGTCTGTTGTCATTTCGTGCACTTTTGTCTCTTGTTCCTTCATCCAGTTCGAGCTGTAATCTAAAACTCCCCACCGGACCAACGCCGCCAAAGCTACCTTAACTTAGCCACTCCACATAAAGCGCTGAGCCTTTATGTCCGTCGCCTTTAGACCTTAAACCGGCGTATCCTGCTCCGAACGTCTCATTACGGAGGAATTATGGACCAGAAGAGCGTCTCTGTGTGAGGACGCTCCCCCCTGGAGCTTTGGCGACTTAAAGCCAAGCGTGTAGAGAGCAGAATGAGTAATAATCCCGGGGAAAGATTGCATTGTGTTTGGCCTTGTAGCGCGGAGAGCTTCAGGACCAAGGACAGCGCCGGGATTAAGACTCATTCCAAACTATAGGAAGAGAATGGGAATTATTAGTTCTGTGTGATTCCCGGAAAAGCTCGTCAAGTCTGTTATGCTTTTTTAACACGGCTTTAATGAACCAGGGTGAGACAAAACAGAAGATGATGTAAGACTGCCTGGAGTGATGAAAGAGCGGCCAAGAATACTACTCAAGTAACAGATTACATGTACCGGAGTTACGTAATCAGAGTACAAATTATGAGTAACTGTATTCAGTTACAGTTACTGTTTCAGTGAGTGGTAATTGGATTACAGTTACTTGGTTGAAATAAATGGATTACACAGAGGTATTTTACTGTTTTCACATTTTGGGCTAAACCAGGACTAAACCAGGACTAAACCAGGTCTAAACCAGGACTAAACCAGGTCTAAACCGGGACTAAACCAGGACTAAACCAGGGACTAAACCAGGACTAAACCAGGACTAAACCAGGACTAAACCAGGACTAAACCAGGACTAAACCAGGACTAAACCAGGTCTAAACCAGGACTAAACCAGGACTAAACCAGGACTAAACCAGGACTAAACCAGGACTACTAAACCAGGACTAAACCAGGTCTAAACCAGGTCTAAACCAGGACTAAACCAGGACTAAACCAGGTCTAAACCAGGACTAAACCAGGACTAAACCAGGTCTAAACCACCCAGGAACTAAACCAGTTCTAAACCAGGACTAAACCAGGTCTAAACCAGGACTAAACCAGGTCTAAACCAGGACTAAACCAGGATAAACCAGGACTAAACCAGGTCTAAACCAGGACTAAACCAGGACTAAAACCAGTACTAAACCAGGACTAAACCAGGTCTAAACCAGGTGGACTAAACCAGGACTAAACCAGGACTAAACCAGGTCCAGGACTCTAAACCAGGACTAAACCAGGTCTAAACCAGGTCTAAACCAGGTCTAAACCAGGTAAACCAGGTCTAAACCAGGACTAAACCAGGACTAAACCAGGTGTAAACCAGGACTAAACCAGGAATAAACCAGGACTAAACCAGCAGTAGCAGTAGCAGTAGCAGTAGTACTCGTAGTAGTAGCAGTAGTAGTACTAGTAATAGAAGGGAAAACAGTAATAATAGTGCAGACCTCAACAACAGTAGTAGTAGTTTTTGTAGTAGTAGGCTAGTAGTAGTAGCAGTAGCAGCAGCAGCAGTAGCAGTAGAAGTAGTAGTAGTAGCAGTAGTACTCGTAGCAGTAGTAGTAGTAGCAGTAGTACTCGTAGCAGTAGTAGTAGCAGTAGTAGTAGTAGTAGTAGTAGTAGTAGCAGCAGTAGCAGCAGTAGTAGCAGTAGTAGTAGTAGTAGAGTAGTACTCGTAGCAGTAGTAGTAGCAGTAGTAGTAGTAGTAGTAGTAGTAGTAGTAGTGAGTTAAACAGTATTTGTTCTAAGCCTTTATTCAAAAGTCTGAACAGAAACACATAACACACAAAATAATTTTATTCAGAACAAACTAAATTATTCTCCTGAAAATGATTTATTGGTTATTTATTGTTAAAATAAGAAGAGATTTGATAATATTGCTGAAGGGAAATAATATTCCATGATTTTTAAAACTGCATGAATGTAACATGAATGAAATAAAAATTCTTGTTTGTTCTCAAAAATCAAAACATTGGCCCTAGTTTAGTCCTGATTTAGTCCTGTGTTAATAGTCCTGGTTTAGTTTGTTTAGGCCCTCCTGGTTTAGTCCTGGTTAGTCCTGGTTTAGTCCTGGTTTAGTCCTGGTTTAGACCTGGTTTCCTGGTTTAGAAGTGGTTTAGAGGTTTAGTCCTGGTTTAGTCCTGGTTTAGAACTGGTTTAGACCTGGTTTAGTCCTGGTTTAGACCTGGTTTAGTCGGTTTAGTCCTGGTTTAGAACCTGGTTTAGTCCTGGTTTAGACCTGGTTTAATCCTGGTTTAGACCTGGTTTAGTTCTGGTTTAGTCCTGGTTTAGAACTGGTTTAGAGGTTTAGTCCTGGTTTAGTTCCTGGTTTAGACTGGTTTAGACCTGGTTTAGTCCTGGTTTAGAACTGAACCTGGTTTAGTCCTGGTTTAGACCTGGTTTAGTGGTTTAGTCCTGGTTTAGAACCTGGTTTAGACCTGGTTTAGAACCTGGTTTAGTCCCCTGGTTTAGTCCTGGTTTAGACCTGGTTTAGACCTGGTTTAGTCCTGGTTTAGACTGGTTTAGACTGGTTTAGAAATATGGTTTAAAACCTGGTTTAGTAAAATCCCTCTGTGTAATCCATTTATTTCAACAAAGTAACTGTAATCCAATTACCACTCACTGAAACAGTAACTGTAACTGAATACAGTTACTCATAATTTGTACTCTGATTACGTAACTCCGGTACATGTAATCTGTTACTCCCCAACACTGTGTACAATTTAGGTAAAAAAATATATATATAAAAAAATAAAAACATATATAACATCACTTGTAGACTTACTGTGTGTAAATCTACAAGTGATGTTTTTTGCACCACTTAGATGAGTAATTTCTTGGATTCATTACTTTGATTTACATTTGCATTTACTTTTCATTATTTCTGTTGGAGTAACATTATTTTGAAATTAATTAAAATTAATTAATTAATTAACATTACCCACCTCTGCTTGTGGCTCTGGTAAACGGTAAAATTGTCTCCAAAAATCTTTTGTTACACGCTCATAAAATGGAAAGAGAAAAGAAAACATTTGTAAGTAAAAATAAATCGTGTGATACTTACTTAACATTAACTACACTATTTAAAGACTTAATAAAACATGAAGAAAGACTAGGAAAGGCTGAGTAAATAATTAACAGTTTATTCATTATGACGTAAAGGTGCATTGTGTATCTTTTCAGATGGGAGTCTGTCACTTGCTTGTTTCTATGGAGATGTCATTGCTCTGCTGAGAATGTTCCGCAGTGTGACATTAAACAGCTCTATCTTACATTTATTCAGTTACAGGTGTGTGAAAAATCCCTCAGTCGTCCAGGTAGAATCCATGGCAAATGAGAAATTCAATTTGTCGACTGATTCTCAGCTCATCGAAGCTGCTTCTTGATTTCTGGTCAGACGCTGGTGGACACTTCCTTATATCTGCTGCAAGGAGGAGCTAAATAACTCTGAAACTAACACACCTACTTGTTTACAGTTTCTGTTTGTTATTTAGGCCTATTGAACTTGCACTGAGTGTGGGGTCTTATTTGCAGAATCATTCAGGGCTGTAATGGAGTTTTCACACCTCTGAGCCTGACCTGACTACACCTATTGTTTTCTTGTTTGTTTTGATTTAGGTTTGAGGATGGAGTTGTAAATAGGAGATCAATAGTGTCTGAGGCCTCCATTTCTTTTTAGAGAAGGATTCTTTTTCTTAACAAAAATAGTTTCTTTAACTCCACTCTCAAACCAGTTCTTTTCTCTGGCTAAGATCTGTACCCCACTGTCCTCAAATGAGTGGCCCGAGGCTTTTAAGTGGAGATGAACAGCAGACTGAGGTCCTGTGTTGCTCTCTCGTCTGTGTTGGTGAAGTTTTGTTTCTCCAACATAACGATCACTGCAGTCTTCACTACACATTTGTCCAGTTGACAAACTGAATTTCTCCTTTGCCATCAATTACAGGTGGTTTTATGTGCGAGTTTCATTGTTGACAAAAGCGCGCGTTGCATGCTGGAAATTATTTTGGTCGGCGGCAATAAACACTAATTCAACATGACGGACGGAGCGAGAAAGCACGTAAAGGGTATTGATCCCGGGTATTTATCCACTCTAACGGCAGAGAACCCAAGACCATTTGACCAGAAATTGGTCATAAGCATCGATGGACGACAAATCACCCTTTTCAACCCCGACAAAAGGTGGACGAAACTAAATTTCTGGTCAGAATCGCCAACTACCTGGACAAATATTCACTTTGGCGATATCCACAATTAGTTGGTGGAAACTTCTGGGCCATTCACAGCAGAAAAGATGAAAACCTCCAAGAGTCTCGATGTGTTGTTGAACTTGTTGGAGTCCACAGTTTGTTAGGATCTTCTACGTTTGCTCTGCGGATGTTTGAAAGCCGTTTAATTCACCGTTGGCGGTTCTTTTCACTCAGAATACGAAAAAGACATTTTCCTTCTTCCGTGCTTCTATTTGTGCATCCGATAATGCAGCAGGAATTTACCGTTATCGGGGATAAATACGCGAGGTTACGCACTGTGTTTGACGCTATCGTGTTTCTTGCCTCCGACCAAAATATTTCCCAGCATGCAACGCGGGCTTTTAATAACAATGACGTCAGCTGAAACTCGCCTATAGCTCAAGAATACCTCAAAAAACAGGCATTCTGACTGTGATCGGGGTCGCCTCTCCACAGATCTGGCCTGTAACTCCATGGAGATAGAAAGGTTTAATCCCATACTGTGAAACATTCCAGACAAAGCAGTAACATCTTCATGGAAAAAAGCTTTTGACGGACCCTCCACCAGAAAAGTTACACACTTAAGGCGTAGTCATAGCAACGTTCTCAAAGCAGGTTATCAAAAGTGCCATGTTTGAGTCCACCTGCGCTCACTACTGCCCCCTGCGTGCGTGTTCAGCCTCTGCACAAACACAAACACGTCGGTGACAGTGATCACAGCGCACACACACACACACACACACACACACACACACACACACAGACTCTCCACATCAAACAGACTCGACTCTGTGCCGCTGTCAGGGTTAGTTCGGCGCTCCGTCTGCACATCTGCTCCTCCTCCTGTTCTCATCATCGTCTTCATCATCTGAGGTTCCTCCAGGTGAGCTCCACGCGAACTGTCAGAGCGTGCGGAGAAAAACATCTGACCCGCTTCTCCCGCGAACTGTCCCTCAGCTGTCTAAAGGCACGCTCTGAAACCTGAAAGTTGGATTTTTAAGGCGCTGTCACCAAACCGTTTGAGGACAGGCAGCAGGCTGAGAACTGTGCACAAGAAAAACCCGACGTAAATACAAACATCAGCGCGTTCTCGTTATAGGACATTTGACGAGCTCAACGGGAGTGAGGAGAAGTTTTTATATAGAAAACAACTCAAAGCTTTTCAGCCCCGATTTCTGAGCAACAACAGAACAAGAAGGACTCCAGTGTGTTGTTCCTGCTGGAGCCTAAAGCACCTCAAACTAATAAATCATCATCATAATCAAATTATACATATATATATATAATCATGTGACATATTTTATATTTTCTGTACAACACATAAAAAAGTATTTATATCAGTAGAGTACATTACTAGAAGTATATTGGAAGGTGTAGTAGTAGTAGTAGTAGTAGTAGTAGTAATAGTAATAGTAGTAGTAGTAAAAGCAGTAATAGTAGTAGTAGTAGTAAAAATAGTAGTAGTAGAAGTAGTAGTAATAACAGTAGTAGTAGTAGTAAAAGCAGCAGCAGTGGTAGTAGTAGTAGTAGTAGTAGTAATAATAAAAGTAGTAGTAGTAGTAGAAGTAGTAGTAATAATAGTAGTAGTAGTAGTAAAAGCAGCAGCAGTAGTAGTAGTAGTAGTAGTAGTAGTAGTAGTAGTAATGAACAAAGTAGTAGTAGTGTTAGTAAAAGCTGCAGCAGCAGTAGTAGTAATAGTAGAAGTAATAGTAATAATAGTAGTAGTAGTAGTAGTAGTAGTAGTAAAGGCAGCAGCAGTAGTAGTAGTAGTAGTAGAAGTAGTAGTAATAATAGTAGTAGTAGTAGTAGAAGTAGTAGTAATAGTAGTAGTAGTAGAAGTAGTAGTAATAAGTAGTAGTAGTAGTAGTAGTAGTAGTAGTAGTAGTAAAAGCAGTAGTAGTAGTAGAAGTAGTAGTAATAGTAGTAGTAGTAGTAGTAATGAACAAAGTAGTGGTAGTAGTAGTAAAAGCAGCAGCAGTAGCATTAGTAGTAGTAGTAGTAGTAGAAGTAGTAGTGGTAATAATAGTAGTAGTAATAGTAGTAGTAGTAAAAGCAGCAGTAGTAGTAGCAGTAGTAGTAGTAGTAGCAGTAATAGTAGTAGTAGCAGTAGTAGTAGTAGTAGCAGTAGTAGTAGTAGTAGCAGTAATAGTAGTAGTAGCAGTAGTAGTAGTAGTAGCAGTAATAGTAGTAGTAGTAGTAGTAGTAGTAGTAGTAGTAAGTAAATAAGTCTTTTTTTCTATAGCACTTTTCACAGACATTTTTTGTCCTCAAAGATGCTTTACAGAGCATTATTCAGCATTATTCAGCATTATTCAGCATTATTCAGCATTATTCATTCACTCTATACCTGGTGATGGTAAACTACTATTGTAGCCACAGCTGCCCTGGGGCAGACTGACAGAAGTGTAGTAGTAGTCCTGGTTTAGTCCTGGTTTTAGTCCTGGTTTAGACCTGCTTTTAGTGCTGGTTTAGCCCAAAATGTGAAAACAGGAAAATACTGCCATGTAATCCATTTATTTCAACAAAGTAACTGTAATCCAATTAGCACTCACTGAAACAGTAACTGTAACTGAATACAGTTACTCATAATTTGTACTCTGATTACGTAACTCCGGTACATGTAATCTGTTACTCCCCAACACTGATTATATTGTGATGTTTGAGCTCCTGTGTCCAAATAATTTCCCCTGTGGATCGATAAAGTTTGTGTAAGTCTCAGTAAGTGTAGGTGTTGTGACATTTGTGTCCAGCTCCTGTGAAAGAACCAAACACAAACTGTACTTTCTAGTTGTCATCTTTATGTATTAGGATGTTTCCAGAAAAGCGTAGCCTACCAGAAGATGACTGAAAAAACCACAATGACACATCTCTTATCCCACCTCAAATGAAGTCGTCGCGCATTCTACTTGGACCATCTCTCCTTCTCTCTCTCTTAGTCTCTTTTTCTCTTTCTCTCCTCCCCGTTCCTTTCCGAAGCGCATCGCCCGCGTCACCCCCAGCGCTGCCCCCTCCCACCGGGACCGGAGGAAAAAAAGGGGGGGGTAGGCGACGGTACGGCAGAGCGGGGGCAGGCGGGGGGAGAGCCAGGCGAAGCAGGCACAAGTCCCACAGGCTCCTCGGCGCTCGGGTGGACGGATGTATCATGACGCGATGATTCTGGCCGGAGCGGCGCCTCTGACTGTCCGCGTGGAACAGGTGGCTACTGTCCCTACTGTCCGCTGCTACGACCGGAGGTAAGACGTGGGGCTCCGTGACGCCTCCAGTGAGGGGGGGGGGGGAGCGATGTGCAGAGCCGCGCTACAGCTGGAACATGCGGGGAAGTGCGTGGAGACACTCGCGGTGTGAATACGGGGCTTTGTGCACGAACGAACGCGGCTGTAACTCGCTTTAACGACGCCAAAAGCGAATTATTTTGGCTGTTTAACGTAACGCGCAGTCGAGGTAAGTCAAATCTAGGCTCTTGGAAACATATTCGTGCTCTTAAACGCGATGTGCCATCAAGTTTTTCAGCGTATCGTTCAGAAAGACGCGAATTTGTACGCGCGTAAAACGGAAAGTCATTGCACCCGCGGGGATAGAGACCCGTGTTCTTGCCGGGCTGCCTCTCTCCCGGCTCGTGATTTATTTGTTTGCGTAGAAATGCCACGGAGAGCAACGTTGTCACACTCGTAGACGGATGGTTACGCAGAAATGCTCGTTGATGACTTACTACGCGTTTTTCCAAAAGTCGTGCTTTGTAATGCAGTGACGATCGTGATACTTGTACGAACAAAAACACACGAAAGAAATCATAATAATAACAACACATCACCTAAAAATTACCAAGTGATTAAGTTACGAACTATTTTTAACTAAGAAATGTCATTTGGTTAATTGATAATTGCGATTATCGAGATCACAATACCTAATTGTATCAAAAAATCTCTTCGGAATTTTAGAATCAAACCAAACAAAACTGTAAACCTAAAAAAAAAAAAAGTGGTATAATGTTGTTTCCTCATCACAAAGATGCCCGGAGTTGTGTTTTGTTCAATTAATTTCATGTTTAACACACAAAACCTGCACATTTTGGCATTGTCACGTGGTAATACAAGTGCTCCACTGTGTTTTTAAACTCCATGCACCTTCACTAGAATCATCTGGATCATTTTGGACCTCGAATTTCCAATCTCTGCAAGGTAAAAAGCTGGTTGTCAACTTAAAAATCTACCACTACATGACATCACAACGTGGAACAGAGCATGTTGAGGTTTGGAGATGTAGACAGACTAATAATAAAAGGTGCTCAAACATGTGCGAATGAAACAAAACACACACAATAAATCATAATATAATAATACACCACCTAAAAATTGCCTAGTTATTAAGTTACGAACTATTTTAAACTAAGAGATGTCATTTGGTTAATTGATAATTGTGATTATTGAGGTCACAATACCTAAAACGTATCGTGGGAAGTTTAGAATCAAAACAGAATCAAAACTGTAAACCTAAATGTTATAATGTTTTTTCCTCATCACAAACACACCGTAGTGAGCTGCTTTCTAATTTTCCTGTTGATAATTATTCACGATGACAAACTACAGCGAAATGGTTAAAGCAGGGATGTAACAATAACTGAAATATCGTGATATCGTATCGTCAAACTTCTCACAATAATATCGTGGACCATCACAATATATCGAATTACAAGTGTCTTTGCTTAAATTAAGAGTTTTGGTGCAGCAATAGCTAAAAAAAAAAGACAGAGGAACTACATAGACCATGATCCTTTGCTCCATTTCAGTGCAGACTACAAGAAGAAATAACTGTTCTAAGCACTTTTAAGTCTTATTGCGATATTTTGTCGAGGCTAAACAGCAAAAACTGTTAATTTGCTGCTTTTTTCTCTTAAAATGCCATTGACAAGACTTAATCGAAAGAACTAAATATCGTAAGGAGAGATTTAGATATTGTCACATCCCTTAATCGTGAGCCTCCACCACCATATCGTGAGCTTTCCCACGATATCGCAATAAATATCGTTTACAGGTCCCACATTACGCAAAATTGAATCTTGTGAGCTTGTTTTATCGCCAAAAACATACCTGGAGTTGTAGTTTGTTTCATTAATTTCATGTTTAACACACAAAACCTGCACATTTAGGCATTGTCACGTGGTAATACAAGTGCTCCACTGTGTTTTTAATCTTCACTAGAATCATCTCGATCGTTTTGAACCTCGAATTTCCAATCTCTACGAGGTAAAAAGCCGGCTGTCAGCTTAAAAACTACCACTACGTGACATCACAGCGTGGAACAGAGCATGTTGAGCTTTGGAGATGTAGACAGACTAATAATAAAAGGTGCTCAAACATGTGCGAATGAAACAAAACACAACTCCAGGTCTGTTTTTCGACGATAAAACGAGCTCACAAGATTAAATTTTGCGTAATACGGGACCTTTAAACACGACATTATCCAAGCATAATATAATAAAACAATTATAAAATAGTCATCACCTATATTAGATGTAAACGAAACGCAAGTGAGATCTCTCTGTCGTTTGTCATCGTGAATAATTATCAACGCTAAAATTAGAAAGCGGCTCACTAATCGCCGTGTCTTCCTCCGGGGCAGATGGTGGCTTCTTCAGGTAAGGCGAAGTCCCTCTTGTCACGTCGTTCGTTTTGTATTGCGGTGGATTTTAGACAACAGAGAAGGAGTGAAAGCCAAAGCGGAGCCCCGGGGTTGTGCCGATGCTCTCCTCTGGGCCAGCCCCGGGCCAAATTGCCTACCCTGGGCTTTACACAACGGCAATAGAAACTTCAATTGGCGTTCGCTTTGAAGTCGCTGAAGCAAATACCTACGAGCTGTATTTGCACTATTATGTAATCTTAAATAATCCGTTTTAAAGCAGGCCTATTATGCGGAATTGGTGTTTCAGAGCTTTGTTGTGATTGTCTCAGCTTATTTACCTGAACTGAAGTTGAATTTGGAGTGATTCGTGCATGTTTGAGTTCGCCTACAAACAAGTTCGCCAGTTTTCCCTTACCCCTCATGCATGCCCACGACTCTTCTCATTTGCTTTTTATCAAACGGTGATTCATCAGTGTTGCCGTTTTTGCATGAATGAAAGATTTGTAGAGATTCATGTCACGATACTAAAAGTTCAAACTTGATTTTAATACTAAGAAGATTCAATACTCAGTACAGATTCTGATACATTTTTATTAGACAATAGAATGTGATTTTCAACATTAAATCATAGTATGTTCTTTTATAGTTCATGTGGTCTTATATCTGCGTAATCTAGAGTCGTAGTGCTTGAGACCGGCCTTGGGACCGTTTACCTGACCATATTTGGACTCGGTCTTGTCTCGGTCTTGATGGTGCTTCGACCCGCTCTTGTCTCGGTCTTGAAGGCTCTTGGACTCAGTCTTGTCTCGGTCTATGTGTTTCATATTCACTTCGCACAAGAAGTGGTTTAACAAAGACTTTTAGTATCACAGCCATGATTTAGACATTATTTTTATTGAACTGTATCAAATCGTTTTGAAATATACTGTATAGAATCAAAGAAGCACTGTCTTAAGATATGTATCGTATCGTGGCCTAGTATCAACGTATGTATCATATTGTGGCATATGTATCGTATTGAATCGAAAGAGCACTGTATCGAGATATGTATCGTATCGTCACCTATGTATCGAGATATGTTTCATATTGTGGCCTAGGTATGTATCATATCGTCACCTATGTATCGAGGTATGTATCGTATCATGGCCTATGTATCAAGATATGTATCGTATCACGACCTATGTATCAAGATATGTATCGTATCATATGTATCGATATCGTATCATCCTATGTATCGAGATATGTATCGTATCATGTATGTATCGATATGTATCGTATCATGACCTATGTATCGAGATATGTATCGTATCATGTACCTATGTATCGAGATATGTATCGTATCATGGCCTATGTATCGAGATATGTATCGTATCATGACCTATGTATCAAGATATGTATCGTATCATGACCTATGTATCAAGATATGTATCGTATCATTACCTATGTATCGAGATATGTATCGTATCATGACCTATGTATCGAGATATGTATCGTATCATGACCTATGTATCAAGATATGTATCGTATCATTACCTATGTATCGAGATATGTATCGTATCATGACCTATGTATCAAGATATGTATCGTATCATGGCCTATGTATCGAGATATGTATCGTATCATGACGTATGTATCGAGATATGTATCGTATCGTGGCCTATGTATCGAGATATGTATCGTATCGTGGCCTATGTATCGAGATATGTATCGTATCGTGGCCTATGTATCGAGATATGTATCGTATCGTGGCCTATGTATCGAGATATGTATCGTATCGTGGCCTATGTATCGAGATATGTATCGTATCATGGCCTATGCATCGAGATATTTATCGTATCGGCAACTTCTTAACGATACCCAGCCCTAATCAAAATCGAGTTTTTAGTATCGTGACTAAAACAGTCTGGAGTTAAACCTTTCTATCTTCTTAAATACCAACTCAGACAAGTTACAGGTCAGATCTGTGGAGAGGCAGCCTGTGTTTCTGTTGGTATTTTTGAGCTATAAAAGCATCTGTAATTAAATAAATGTAAAGAAAGAGCTGTTTAAGGTCACACTCTGGAACATTCCGGTAGAAACAAGCAGGTAACGCGGACTTTCCATCAGAAAAGTTACACAATGCACCTTTAGAAAATCAAAAATGACGATTACAACACAGCGATATTAAAGGAAAAGAAAAGGTTGGGTAAAAGAAGTCATAGGCCCTGCGGTTTTGTCCTTTAAAAAACCCCTCCGCGCCGCCCGCTGTTCTCGTTTTGACAGCTCCGATCGATATCGCCAAATTTATAGGGATCATATTTTTGTGATATTTCCAACACAAACCGTTTTAACCTTTCCTTTGATAAATAAGACTCAAGATCGGCCCAAATGTCACTTTACAAGATTTAGATAAGAGTCGGCCGTACAATCCTCCGCTCTCTTCCTTTTTACCGTCCTTCCATCTTTCTCTCCTTCTTTTTTTCACTGTGTCTTTCCCTCATCTTTTGTCTCTCTCTCTCTGTATTTCTTCATTCCTCTTTCTTTCTCTTCTCCTCTCCGTCTTTCTCCGTCGTCGTTACTCTCTCCCCCTCACCTCTTTCGCCCTTTTCTCTCTCTAAATCTCTTCCCCTCGTTCTCTTTTTCCATCTTCGTTACTCTCTCCTCCTCCTTCTCCTCACCTTTCGTCTCCCTCCCTCTTCTCTTTCTTTATCTATCTGTCTTCCTCTCATCTCTCTTTCTCTTTCACTCTATGACTCCTTTTTTCTCATCTGCTTTCTGTGCTTCTCCATCTTTCTTACTCTCTCCCCCTCACTTTTCGTCTCTCTCTTTCTCTCTCACTCCCCTTCCTTTATCTGTCTTCCTCTTCTCTCTCTCCATAACTCCCTCTCTTTCTCATATTCTCTCTTCTCTATCTGTCTTTCTCCATCTTTCTTCCTCCTTTCCCTCACCTTTTGTCTCTCTCTTCTCTTCCTTTATCTCTCTTCCTCTCACCTCTCTTTCTCTTTCACTCTAACTCCCTCTGTTTTTCATATTCTTTCTTTCCTCCATCTCTTTTCCATGTTCCTTACTCTCTTCCCTCACCTTTCATCTCTCTCCCTCTTCTCTTCCTTTATCTCTCTTCCTCTCACCTTTTTTCTAAATCTCTCTCTTTTCTCATATTCTCTCTTTCTCTTTCACTCTAACTCCCTCTGTTTTTCATCTTTCTTTCCTCCATCTCTTTTCCATGTTCCTTACTCTCTTCCCCTCACCTTTCATGTCTCTTCCTCTCACCTCTTTTTTCTAAATCTCTCTCTTTCTCATATTCTCTCTTTCTCTTTCACTCTAACTCCCTCTTTTTCTCATATTTTCTTTCTTCCTTTCTGCGCTTCTCCATCTTTCTTACTCTCTCCCCTCACCTTTTGTCTCTCTCTCTCTTCTCTTCCTTTATCT
Organism: Boleophthalmus pectinirostris; assembly: GCF_026225935.1. Lineage (NCBI taxonomy): Eukaryota > Metazoa > Chordata > Actinopteri > Gobiiformes > Gobiidae > Boleophthalmus > Boleophthalmus pectinirostris. The sequence goes on along the minus strand of NW_026570971.1, from coordinate 11,405,652 downwards.
CTCTTCCCCTTTTCTCCATAACTCTGTCTTTCTCATATTCTCTCTCTTCTCGCCATCCGTCTTTCTCCACCTTCTTTCCTCCTTTTCCCTCACCTTTTCTCCCTCGTATTCTTTTTTCTCTCTCTTTCTCGTGTTCTCTTTTTCCCCCCATCTGTCTTTCTCCGTTGTCCTTACGCTCTCCTCCTCACCTTCTGTCTCTCTTTCTACTTCTTCCTCTTCCTCTCACCTCTCTTTCCTTTTCTCTTTATCCATCTTCCATCCTCCTTTCTGTCACCTTTTCTGTCTCTCTTCTCTTCTTTTATCCCTCTTCCTCTCACCTCCTCCTCCCTTTCTCACTTCTCTCCCCCTTCACCTCTCATCTTAGTCTCTCTCTTCCTCTCACCTCTCTTTCTCTTTCACTCTAACTCCCTCTTTTTCCCATATTTTCTTCTCTTCTCGCTCTTCTCTTCCTTTCGTCTCTCTCTCCCTTTCTGTCTGACGTCCTCTTTTTCTTATATTCCCTTTCTCCCTTTCTGTGCTTCTCCATTTTTCTTACTCTCTCACTTTTTGTCTCTCTCTTTCTCTTCTCTTCCTTTATCTCTCTTCCTCTTCTTTCTTTCCATAACTCCATGTCTCTTTCCCCGTATCTGTCTCTCTCCCTTTTCCTTACTCTCTCCTCCATCACCTTTTCATCTCTTTTCCTTCTTCACTTCTTTCTCTCTTCTCTCTCTAACTCCTTTTTCTCATATTCTCTCTTTCCCCCATCTGTCTTTCTCATCTTCTTCACTCTCTCCCCTTCACATTTCATCTCTTTCTCTCTCTTCTCTTCCTTCATCTCTCTTCCTCTCACCTCCTTCTCCCTTTCTCTTCCTAACTCCCCGTCTTTCTCGTTCTCTTTTCCCCCTTTCTGTGCTTCTCCATCTTTCTTTCCTTCTCTCCGCCTCACCTTTTGTCTTTCTCTCTCTCTCTTCCTCTCAACTCTCTTTCTCTTTCACGCTAACTCCCTCTTTTTCTCATATTCTCTCTTTCTCTTCATCTTCCTCACACTCCCACATCACCTTTCATCTCTTTCTCCTTCTTCTCTTCCTTTCTCCGTCTTCCTCTCGCCTCTTTTTCCATTTCTCTCGCTAAATCCCTCTCTTTCTCATTCTCTCTTTCCCCCCATCTGTCGTTCTCCATCTTTCTTACTCTCCGTCTTACTCTCATATTCTCTCTCTTCTCTATCTGTCTTTCTCCATCCTCCTTTCCCTCACCTTTTGGCTCTCTCTTTCTCTCTCTCTTCCTGTATCCATCTTCCTCTCACCTCTTTTTCCATTTCTCTCGCTAAATCCCCCTCTTTTTCATTCTCTCTTTCCCCCATCTGTCTTTCTCCATCTTCGTTACTCTCTCCCCCTCGCCTTTCACCTGTTTCTCTTTCTTCCCCTCCTCTTCTTTTCTCTCTCTAACAATCCCTTTATCCATTCATCTCTCTTTCCCCCCTCTGTTCTTTTATCTCTCTCTCTCTCTCTCTCCTCACATTCTTTTCTCTCTCCTCGCTCTGTCTCTTCTTCTCCTCCCTCTCTATTCCCACACTCTCCTTCTCTTGTCTCTCTCATCCCCCTCTTTGTCTTTGTTTTACTTCTTTTTTCCGCTCCAACTCTCTCTCTCTCTCTCTCTCTCTCTGCCTCTCCCTCTCTCCTCCACACTTGCTCATCCTCTCTCCTTCTCTTTTTCTTTTCGACCCCCCTCTCTATCTTACACCTCTCCCTTTTACTCCGTCTCTTTCTCCCCTATAACCCGCTTTTCTTTCTCTTCCTTCTATTTCGCTCTCTCTCTCTTCTCTTTTACTATTCCGCTCTTCCCCTCACCCCCTTTTCTTATTTTCTCTTCTTCATCCTACATCTTCTCTCTCTCTCTCTCCCCCTCTTTCTCTCTCCCTTCCCTCTCTCACCCCTCTCTCTCTCCCTCATTTACTCTCCCTTCCCTCTCTAACTTTTCTCTCTCTCTCATCTCTCTTGTTCTCTCTCCTCTCTTTCCCTCACGTACTCTCCCTTCCCTCTCTCACTTCTCTTTCTCTCCCTTACTCTCTCTCTTTCCCCGTCTTCCTCCCCTCTCTCTCTCTCACGTTCTCTCTCTCCATCTTCCTCTCCCCTCTCTCCTTCACTTACTCGCTTTCTCTCCCTTCTCTCTATTTCTCACTTTTTCTCTCATCTCTCTCCCTCTTTATACCTTTGCTCTCCCCTCTCTCTCTTTCTCCATCTTCCTCCCCTCTCTCCTTCACTTTCTCTCTTTCTTCGTCTGTCTCTCCTCTCTCACTCACTCTCTCTCTCCGTCTTCCTCTCCTCTCTCCTTCATCTCTCTCCCTCTTTTTACCTTTGCTCTCCCTCTTTCTCCTGCTCCATCTTCCTCCACTCTCTCCCTCACTTATTCTCTTTCTCTCATCTTCTCTTCTCCACACTTACTCTCTTTCTCCATCTTTTCTCTCCTCTCTCCTTCACTTTCACTCTCTCATCTCTCCCTTTTTTTTAACCTTTGCTCTCCCTCTCTCTCCTTCTCCATCTTCCTTCCCTCTCTTACTCTGTTTCTTTGTATTTCTCTTCCCTCTCTCCCTCACTTACTCTCTCTGCCTTCCCTCTCTTCCTCATTTTCTCTCTCATCTCTCTCCCTCTTTTTACCTTAGCTCACCCGCTCTCCCCTTCTCCATCATCCTTCCCTCTCTCCCTCTCTCCTCTACTCTTTCCATCTTCCTCCCCTCTTTCCCTCACTTTCTCTCTTCTCCATCTTCCTCCCCTCTCCCTTCTCTTACTCTCTTTCTCCATCTTCCTCTTCCCTCTCTCCCTCTCCTTCTCCATCTTCCTCCCCTCTCTCCTCCTTACTCCTTTCTCCATCTTCCTCTTCCCTCTCCCCTCTCCTTCTCCATTTTCCTCCCCTCTCCCTTCACTCTCTTTCTTTTCTCCTTCTTTCCATCCTCCTCTTCCCTCTCTCCCTATCCTTCTCCATCTTTCTCCCCTCTCTCCTTCACTTTCCACTCTCTCATCTCTCTCCCTCTTTTTACCTTTGCTCTCCCTCTTTCTCCTTCTCTATCTTCCTCTTCCCTCTCTCCCTCACATATTCTCTTTCTCCATTTTCCTCCCCTCTCTCCTTCACTTATTCTCTTTCTCTATCTTCCTTCCCTCTCTCCCTCCCTTACTCTTTCCATCTTCCTCCCCTCTTTCCCTCACTTTCTCCTCTTCTCCATCTTTCTCCCCTCTCTCTCTCCTTCTCTTACTCTCTTTCTCCATCTTCCTCTTCCCTCTCTTTCTCCATCTCCTCCCCTCTCTCCTTCTCTTATCTCTCCTTCTCCATCTTCCTCCCCTCTCTCCCACTCTTATTCTCCTTCTCCATCTTTCTCCCCTCTCTCCTTCACTTTCACTCTCTCATCTCTCTCCCTCTTTTTACCTTTGCTCTCCCTCTTTCTCCTTCTCTATCTTCCTCTTCCCTCTCTCCCTCACTTATTCTCTTTCTCTATCTTCCTTCCCTCTCTCCCTCCCTTACTCTTTCCATCTTCCTCCCTCTTTTCCTCACTTTCTCTTCTCCATCTTTCCTTCCCTTCTCTCTTCTCTTACTCTCTTCTCCATCTTCTCTTCCTCTCTCCTCTCCTTCTCCATCTTTCTCCCTTCTCTCCTTCTCTCCCTCTCTTTATCCATCTTCCTCCCCTCTCTCCCTCTCTTATTCTCCTTCTCCATCTTCCTCCCCTCTCTCCCTCTCTTATTCTCCTTCTCCATCTTCCTCCCCTCTCTCCTTCACTTTCACTCTCTCATCTCTCTCCCTTTTCACCTTTGCTCTCTTCCTCTCTCTCCCCTCTCCTTTCTCTTTCTCCCCTCTCTCTCTCTCCTCTCCTCCTCCTCTCACACCATCGCGTCCGTCCCCCCGTGCGCCGCCGCCGCCGCTGCTTATTCTGATGGGAAAATAGTGTTCCTGGGGGAGTCGTACCTGAATTATTGAGGCCCTGAGGTTTTAAAATTGCAGAGACTTAGTGTGATTTGAGGCAGAGTCTGGATCCATCACGCTTCACAATGGGCGAACGGGACAGCAGCCTCCAGCCACGTCCTCGCCTCTCCATAGACCTGTCCCCGTAAGGCAGAGGAGATGGATGTTAATTCTTCTCATTTTTGTGACGGTATTAATCAGCGAGAGCCACGAGTAAACAGAGGTGGGTGAAGCTCAGGTGCTTTTACTCAGAAGTTGTACTTTTCAGAGTGAAGCAGAATTTTACTCCCACTTGAGTAGTATTTTATTGAAGTACTCTTACTTGGGTTAAAGTTTTGGTTCCTCTTCCCACTGTGAGTAAATCTAAAGTGACAAAAACTTAATGTGACAATATGAAATGATTTAAACATTTGAGTTTCTTGCAGCTCCTTCAGATATGATTTAGTTTTGTCTGATATTTGTGTCTGTTCTTGGAAAATATCTGATTTTGTGAATTATTTAATACTACTGTAATGATATTGGCGATATCACGATATTGTTGTAGTAAAATTGCCATGAAATCGTCGTGGTCTCGTCACGGTGTTAAACTGTGTGTCTTTTAGGGCTGGGTATCATTAAGAATTTGCCGATACGATACATATCTCGATACAGTGAGCTTACGATTCAATATAATTCAATACGATATACTTCAAATCAGTTCGATACGGTTAAATAAAAAATAATGTCTAAACTATGGCTGTGATACTAAAAGTCTTTGTTAAACCACTTCTTGTGCAAAGTTTATATGAAACACAAACATTTTAATCATCAAAACAGTGAAAATGTCAAATGTGTCGCATAAACGAGTTTCTTTCCACTAAACAAACAACAAAACTGTAGCTGTAACAAAATAATTTAGTAAAATATACAAAAAAATACTCTTAGTGATATATTGATACAGCAGTCCAAGATATCGATACTGTATCATCACATTAAATGACACGATATATCGATATTTCAATATTTTTGCACACGCCTAGTGTCTTTAGACAAACAGCACAGTAAACTACATGGACCATAATCCTTTGCGGCCGCGTCATCGGCCAGTGCGCCTGTTGTGGACGCGCCAGCGGCTTTTAAGTCTGAGGTCTAGAAGCATTTTGGGTTTGTCATGACACGAAATGAGAAAGGAGAAAAGGTGACGGACAAACAACAGACAGTGTGCAGACGCGGCCAGTGCACCGTGTGGTTCACCTCGGGAAATACTACAACATGAGAAGTCACTTGATAAGCCGACACATTTGTTTACATTTTACCGAAACGAAACTTAAAACCACATGGCTAATTTGCATAAACTATAAGTGCTGAAAAAAACAGCTCGCTCCTTGTGTGCTGATGCGGTTCAGCTTCTGTCGAACTAAAGGACTCCTTCAGACTGCAGCCTGAAGTGACCCAAATCAGATTTTTTGGCCCCTATGTGACCTGTATCTGATCTTTTAATGACAGTCTGAACGACGCAGATCCGATTTATTCAAGTGCGACCCAGACCACTTGGATATGTGCTCCTGAAACCGATACATATCCGATCTTGACGTCATCGTGTCCTCCAGTGTTCATGCAGGACACTTTTGGGCCGTTTACTGTTCAAACTGGAGTCACATACAAGTCACATTTAATTGGAAATGTGAACGACCTCGCAAAAACATCGGATTTCACAACTAAATCGGAATTGAGCGTTAAGCCCTACAGTCTGAACATAGTCAAGGACACAACTCTGCGAGACTCTTGACTACAGTAGGCATAACGCGCCGACAATCCATCAAGCGGTGTGTCTTCATAACTTACCAAAGTCGTACTAAAACATTTTGAGAGATTTTTGAGCGCCGTGTATCGCATAAAATCAGTTCAAGGTCCGTAAGCACAACCAGAATTAATACATAAGCAGCACTGTCAATTTTTGAGAAGGGATTTTAAGTGCACCTTATAGTCTGAAAAAAGAGTGTTCCCTTCTGTCTACAGCCAAAGACTGATGTACTACAGAGCCTTAAGTATTCAGAGAGCAACTCACTTATCACTGAAGAGTGACCCAGAGTTTTATTACAATTATTTAGTTGTTACTTGAATTTTGCACTTCAACTTAAAGACTTTTCAAGCTGTTCAAAATGTCATTGATATGAATATGACAATAAATGTTGTACTAAATGACTGGTCAAAGCATTTTATAATGTCAGTCTTGTTATTATGTTTAATATTGTAATATTGTGAACCTCCCAATCGTATCGTGAGCTTTCCTAGGATACCGCAATAAATATCGTACCGTGAGGTTCATACCGTGATCGTATCGTGAGACTTGGATATCGTTACACCCCTATTTGTTACAGTAACCAAAATATCGCGATATCCTATCGTCAAAAGTGTCACAATAATATCGTGGACCATCACAATATATCGAATCACAAATTCCTTTGCTTAAATACATTGTTTTATAGTAGCAACAGCTTATGAACATCGGGAACTACATATCCCATGATTCATTTCAGTGCAGACAAATGAAGAAACATGTTTGTTACTTGAATTCTTGGGATTATGACAGAAAAAATTCACACCAAATTCTTGTCAAAGTATTTTAAAAGCAAAAAAGTATCCCATCTACAATTATATCAGCCTCTTCAAATTATCACAGTAAATACTGTACTGTGAGATGCATATCGTGATAATATCGTACAGAGATTTGGATATCCTTACATCCCTAGAAAATAGTGTAATATGAGCCCTTAAATCAGGTTATTCTCTTAATTTTAGTCATCTGTAATTTCTGTCTATACATACATAACATAATTGTGGTTTCATTTTTTCATATTTGTTTGATTTTGTATGGAGTTTAAAAACACAGTGGAGCATTTCCTGTATTACCACATGGCGTCACAAGGTGGAACAGAGTGTTTCAGTTTGAGAGAAGAACTCACCCTAAATCTGCAGGGTTTGTGTGTTAAACATGTGTGAATGAAACAAAACACAACTCCAGATCTGTTTGCGATGAGGAAACAACATCATAAATTATAAACGACTTCTTGCCTGAAAGTTGCGAGTTAAATTCCCAGCTCGGTTCATACTCGCAGTCGTATCCTCGCAGTCCACGCTCATTACCCTCCTCTCCATTTGCGTCAGGAAGAGCATCAGGCGTACAGATCTACCAGCACGAAAGCCGTAACTGCAGAATCCGTCTCTCTTTTCTTTTTAAAGCTCCCACAGCACCTCGCGTGGTCCCTGAGACAAAAAAAACACACATAATAGGCTATTAAAAAACATGCAAGATTTCACAGCTCCTGGTTGACGACGAGGCTCAGACAGAAGCGGGCGATTAGATATTCTGAGAGCCAAGTTAGCTTCCTTCTTTTTCTCTTGGCCTTTCGCTGCCCGGGTCATCTTTGCAAATCATCTGTCTCCTGTGCGCATGGATTTGCATATTCAAGTGTTCGCCCAAAATGTCCACTCTTATGCAAGTCTTTTTCATGACTGGGTTTAAAGGGGCTCATATTACGCCGTTTTCCGATCCACGTTATAATGTTTCATCATCACAAACACACCTGGAGTTGTGTTTTGTTTCATTCACACAGGTTTAACGCACAAATCCTGCATATTTAGGAGTTCATCTGTTCCACCTTGTGATGTCATGTGGTAATACAGGAAGTGCTCCACTGTGTTTTTAAACTCCACACACCTTCACACCATCATCATTTGGATCATTTCAGCTCCGGAACTGACAATCTCTACTGAACTAAAAGTGAAAGGGGGTCCGGTCAAGAGGTAACGGAGGGAAACGGGCAGATTTTTTTACATTCAAATAGCTCTTATTCAGAAACTAGAGGGACTATTGAAACAAGTAAAGTATCAGAATGTAGGAAAGAGTTACACTCCAACAGGGTAAAGTTAAACCTGTGATATTCTTTCAAGTTGTTGATAAAATATTTTAAAACTCATGTCGGTAACAGGAGGGAATGAAATATGCAGCACTTTTTGGTCAATAAATACAAACAGTGATAACTCTTGGTTCTCACTTACATATCCTTAACAAACTGGTTTGAATATTTGCTTCATATAGTTTTCTACCATATGGTACAAGATTAGGTTGAAAAACCTCTTACTTTTTGAGTCAATGAGATTTTTTTATTAAGGAAAAGGTCATGGTAACGGAGGGAAAAGTAACGGAGGGAAAATTGTGCAAACAAGTAGAAGGTGCATGATTTTACATAATTTGTCAACTTTTTTCTTCCGAATACTTTAATATTACTTCAAAATGAAAGGAAACTATTTCTATAAAATATGTCAGTCCTTCCAAGCTAATTTTTATCATTTTAAATACTTTTTTTTTTTTTTAAATCATGTACCTTCATCAACAGTTCAAAGATTGAATAACACAAGATATGATGAAATACATCCATTTATTTATATGATTTGCAGGTCTTTGAAATTTGGGAAATAATTTTTGTTCCATGTTTCATACATGGTCTGTTTAAAACATATGTAAATTTAGAACCAAAAATGGTACAGAAAAAAAAGGTAAACAGTTTCATAAACTAGAGTACATATGTATCTGTTGAATACATTTTTATATCAGATGCATTAACTTGAATTTTTGGCCTTGTTGTTTACTTCTGCTTGACCGGACCTGTGAGCTGTTAATTTGAAAACTACAGCTTCAGAGAAACAAAGAAAACGTGTGTGTGGAATATGGAGGAGAAATCAAGTGAGAAGAACATTGTGCAGTGGTCAGGTTGATCACTTTTTCTCAGCTCAAAATCCTTCAGATTGTCTTAAAAAAAACGCTTTATAATCATTAGCTCCAGCTGCTCCTCTCTGGCTCCTCTCGCTCTGATTGGTCAAAGTGATACAAGAGACCACATTCTGTGCGTGGGCCCGAGTACACTGCCGTGTGCCGCGGGAGAAAAGAGCACTACTGCACATGCTCAATCAGCCCACTGCCACCGGAAGTACCTCGCCACGGCTAAAGGCTGGAGTCATGCGCCATTGAGCTCAGCCCATTCCCTGTTTTGAAACCCCAGGGCTTGGTACAAACGCTCACTGGTGTCGATGATGCGATCAACGATTGTTATTTTCCTCACTGTGACATCCGCTTTCGTATGGCTCTTGTTTTTATTTGGTGGCAAATCCACACTAGAGCCCTGCACTCCTGCGGGCCTCCCGGGGAGGCGGGACCCAATGCAAAAAAGTGTGGCACGGGACACATTTTGAAAGCTCACTGCGGGCGCAGGCAGGAGTGGGATTACACAACGCGGGCGAATGGGATGATAAACTGCAGTCCCACAAAATAAATATGAGTGTAAAGCATATCGTGCGTAATTTGTGCTAGATATCTTATTTGGTATTAATAAAAACATTTTAAGGAGCAGACCATCCCCCCTCCTGTACGCCACACGGAGAGTCTTAGGCTACGTTCAGACTGCAGGGCTTAACGCTCAATTCAGATTTTTTTGTGAAATCCAATGTTTTTGCGAGGTCGTTCACATTTCCAATTAAATGTGACTTGTATGTGATCTCCTGTGTGAACTTTAAATGGCCTGAAAGTGTCCCGCATGTGCACTGGAGACACGATGACGTCAACCGCAGCGAGCGTCTCTGTGTTTACGGAAGTTGTCCAAACATGGACACAGCATTGAGCACCTGGAGATTTTAAAGTTCCTCTCGTACCGGAGTCAGAACATGAACAACTTGTTTTAAGGAGGAGATTGAGAAGGAGAAGGACGAGGTTTTTGGCCGTGGTGTTTTGTGGGACAGCGGCAGCGACGTCCGTTGAAAGGAACGTGTGGATGTGGAGACGTGGCCAAGAGTGGTGAGTGGTGATGTGCTTCACTTCAGTAACACGGAGTTCAATCACAATTTTTGCCTACTTCAGCGCAGAATAGTGACGTTTGTGGCTTGTTGATAACGTGTAGGTCGGATGAATGCGCTTTGGCCGTTCAGACTGAAGTCACATGTCAAAAGATCGGATATGTATCGGTTTCAGGAGCACATATCCAAGTGTCCTGGGTCGCATTTGAAAAAATCGGATCTGTGTCGTTCAGACTGTCATTAAAAGATCAGATACAGGTCACATAGGAGCCAAAAAATCAGATTTGTATCACTTCAGGCTGCAGTCTGAACGTAGCCTAAGACTAAGAAATAGACTCCAGATAGACAGATTCCGATACTGCAATGATAAAAACACTCTTTCTTTAGGCTATAGAATATACATTAAATAATAGTACTTTCTTTGATATTAACATCTGTGTGTCCCTCAGTGGTTCACGTAGGTTCCTTCTTTAATTACTTAGACTTGTTCTGATACAGCTCAAGCTCATTCTAAAACTATTCAGGAAAGGTTCATTCTGTCCTGCGAATGTGACTTTTTTTTAGTATTTTTAATGAGAGTTTAGTTTCAATACTCAATACCAGTTTTAGTTAGTGTCTGATTTTCAATTCTTTCGACAACTCTACTCTATAATTAGATGCAGATAGCAGAGGTGGGGCTCATTTTCACCTCAGGAACGGCTTTTACAATCTATCTGTGCTGAGGAAAGACTTTATTAAGATTAGAAGAAGACTGTATTAAGATTTTATTTAATTACATGAAAGAAATCAGGTACAGCCCCTTTAATAATGCCAATGAAAAAAGTTATTATACTCTGCTTAGCTTTAATATTTGCTGTACTATTTTTGACCAAATTGTAGCCTTCACACTTTAACTGTGACAGGCGTCAAGTCAGGGCGTGGGTTGTGTTGTGCAGTGTGAAACATACTTAAAGCTCCTATACTTAATGAAAAAATGAGCTTTAACACTATTTTAAAGGTCTTATATTATGCAAAATTGACTCTTGTGAGCTTTAAATCATGTTAAAATGTGGTTACGTCATCAAAAACAGACCTGGAGTTGTGTTTTGTTTTGACTAAACCTTTATTATTAGTCTGTCTACGTCACCAAAGCTTAAAATGTTCTGTTCCACTTTGTGATGTCATGAATATGGGTGTGCAAAAATATCGAAATGTTGATATATTGTACCGTTTAATGTGATGATACAGTATCGATATCGTGGGATGCTGTATCGATATATTGCCAAGAGTATTTTTTTGGTATATTTTACTCAAATATTTTGTTACAGCTACAGTTTTGTTGTTTGTTTATTGGAAGGAAACTCGTTGATGCGACACATTTGACATTTTCACTGTTTTGATGATTAAAATGTTTGTGTTTCCTAAGGTGTTTGCACAAGAATTGATTTAACAAAGACTTTTAGTATCACAGCCATGATTTAGCCCAGCGGTGTCCAAACTTTTTCATCAAGGGCCACATATCTAAACACAGATGAAGCAGAGGACTGATCGAGGCTGTAGACTGGCGCTGAATACAGTGAATAATTGAAAAATGTGCATGTTTAACAGGTTAGAATGACCTTTTATTCATGCTCAGATCCTTAAAACCACACATTAAATATTCGCTTTATCAAGGTAAATTTTCAAAAAAAAACTTGCAGTAAAAAGTTAATTTTTAATTGATGCAACGTAATTTGGGCCAATTCACCTGGAAGCCTGAGGGCAAAACAAAAAAAATTGTCTGAGGGCCACATTTGACCCATGGACCATAGTTTGGACATGCCTGATTTAGCCTGAAAGTGCATTGTATCGAGGTATGTATCGTATCGTGGCCTATGTATTGAGGTATGTATCATAACGTATCGTGGCCTATGTATCGAGGTATGTATCGTATCATGGCCTGTGTATCGAGATATGTATCGTATCATGGCCTATGTATTGAGGTATGTATCGTATCATGGCCTATGTATCGAATCATGGCCTATGTATCGAGGTATGTATCGTATCGTGGCCTATGTATCGAGGTATGTATCGTTTCGTGGCCTATGTATCGAGGCATGTATCGTTTCGTGGCCTATGTATCGAGGTATGTATCGTATCGTGGCCTATGTATCGAGGTATGTATCGTATCGTGGCCTATGTATCGAGGTATGTATCGTATCGTGGCCTATGTATCGAGGTATCGTATCATAGCCTATGTATCGAGGTATGTATCGTATCGTGGCCTATGTATCGAGGTATGCATCGTATCATGGCCTATGTATCGAGGTATGTATCGTATCATAGCCTATGTATCGAGGTATGTATCGTATCATAGCCTATGTATCAAGGTATGTATCGTATCATGGCCTATGTATTGAGGTATGTATCGTATCGTGGCCTATGTATCGAGGTATGTATCATAACGTATCGTGGCCTATGTATCGAGGTATGTATCGTATCGTGGCCTATGTATCGAGGTATGTATCATAACGTATCGTGACCAATGTATCGAGGTATGTATCGTATCGTGGCCTATGTATCGAGGTATGTATCATAACGTATTGTGGCCTATGTATCGAGGTATGTATCGTATCGTGGCCTATGTATCGAGGTATGTATCGTATCGTGGCCTATGTATCGAGGTATGTATCATAACGTATCGTGGCCTATGTATCGAGGTATGTATCGTATCGTGGCCTATGTATCGAGGTATGTATCGTATCGTGGCCTATGTATCGAGGTATGTATCGTATCATGGCCTATGTATCGAGGTATGTATCGTATCGCCAACTTCTTAATGATAGGCATGAATAGGCCTGTAACGATAATCAATAAATCAGTTAATCGTACGATAACTTTTAACGAGCTCGATAACTTTTCCGGCCGCGATAAATTCTATTCGCAGCTTGTTTGTTTTCGTCGCTCTCAAAGAGACTGAATGTTAGAAGGTTTCTGTCGCTCTGACTCCTCTCATTTAACAAGCGTAATGATGCTTGAACCAACAGCAGTGTTGGGAAAGTTACTTTTAAAATGTAATCCCCTACAGATTACAGATTACATACCCCAAAATGTAGTTTGTAACGTAATCCATTAAATTACTTAAAGTGAGTAACGTAATCTGAATACTTTGGATTACTTGATACTGTCATGACTTTTTAAAACTACATACTGTTAGGTGTCATATTGTTTAGTCCTAGTTTAGTTCTGGTTTCAGTCCTGGTTTCAGTCCTGGTTTAGTCCTGGTTTAGTCCTGGTTTAGACCTGGTTTAGACCTGGTTTAGTCCTGGTTTAGTCCTGGTTTACCTGGTTTAGACCTGGTTTAGTCCTGGTTTAGACCTGGTTTAGTCCTGGTTTTAGACCTGGTTTGGACCTGGTTTAGTCCTGGTTTAGACCTGGTTTAGTCCTGGTTTACTCCTGGTTTAGTCCTGGTTTAGTCCTGGTTTAGACCTGGTTTAGACCTGGTTTAGACCTGGTTTAGACCTGGTTTAGACCTGGTTTAGTCCTGGTTTAGACCTGGTTTAGACCTGGTTTAGTCCTGGTTTAGACCTGGTTTTAGACCTGGTTTAGACCTGGTCCTGGTTTAGACCTGGTTTAGACCTGGTTTAGTCCTGGTTTAGACCTGGTTTAGACATGGTTTAGTCCTGGTTTAGACCTGGTTTAGACCTGGTTTAGACCTGGTTTAGTCCTGGTTTCAGTCCTGGTTTAGTCCTGGTTTAGTCCTGGTTTAGACCTGGTTTAGACCTGGTTTAGACCTGGTTTCAGTCCTGGTTTAGTCCAAAATGTGACAACAGGAAAATCCCTCTGTGTAATCCATTTATTTCAACAAAGTAACTGTAATCCAATTCCCACTCACTGAAACAGTAACTGTAACCGAATACAGTTACTCATAATTTGTACTCTGATTACATAACTCTGGTACATGTAATCTGTTACTCCCCAACACTGACCAACGGATGTGCACAAATGTAGAAAGCTCGCTGTCTTGTGCGCTGCGCCGGCAACACAAGCCAGCGCCGCTTCAGAGCCACAAAACCGTTCGTCTCCGTTCATCAAAACAAGTCACGATGCCGAATCAACACGAGTGAACGGGACACGTCTCGACAGCCACGTGCGTCAAATGCAGCGAGCGAAACGTAAACGACGAGAAGAAATGTCTCAAACCCCAACGGCCGACATAAACCCAAACCCGAGCGACAGAACGAGCCTAGACCCCAGGAGAACCCGAAACCCCGCAAGAAACCAACAGGATACACACAGGACAGACGCTCCCTCATAGTGAACACTTCAAGACCAAAACCAGGACTAAAACCAGGTCTAAACTAGATCTAAACCAGGTCTAAACCAGGACTAAAACCAGGTCTAAACCAGGACTAAAACCAGGTCTAAACTAGAGCTAAACCAGGTCTAAACCAGGTCTAAAACAGGTCTAAACCAGGTCTAAAACCAGGTCTAAACCAGGACTAAACCAGGATTAAAACCAGGTCTAAACTGGATCTAAACTATATCTAAACCAGGTCTAAACCAGGACTAAAACCAGGTCTAAACTAGATCTAAACCAGGTCTAAACCAGGACTAAAACCAGGTCTAAACCAGGACTAAAACCAGGTCTAAACTAGAGCTAAACCAGGTCTAAATCAGGTCTAAAACAGGTCTAAACCAGGTCTAAAACCAGGTCTAAACTAGAGCTAAACCAGGTCTAAATCAGGTCTAAAACAGGTCTAAACCAGGTCTAAAACCAGGTCTAAACTAGATCTAAACCAGGTCTAAACCAGGACTAAAACCAGGTCTAAACCAGGACTAAAATCAGGTCTAAACTAGATCTAAACCAGGTCTAAACCAGGTCTAAACCAGGACTAAACCAGGATTAAAACCAGGTCTAAACTAGAGCTAAACCAGGTCTAAACCAGGTCTACACCAGGACTAAAACCAGGTCTAAACTAGAGCTAAACCAGGTCTAAACCAGGTCTACACCAGGACTAAAACCAGGACTAAACTAGATCTAAACCAGGTCTAAATCAGGTCTAAAACAGGTCTAAACCAGGTCTAAAACCAGGTCTAAACCAGGACTAAAATCAGGTCTAAACTAGATCTAAACCAGGTCTAAACCAGGTCTAAACTGGATCTAAACTAGATCTAAACCAGGTCTAAACCAGGACTAAAACAGGATTTAACAGGACTAAAGCTGCGTGGACGTGTCTCCTCGTCTTCTATCAATACTATTTTTAATACGGTTAAGCAAAGTCTGGGCTTTTTATTTTCTTTTATCAGACAAAACTTCTTATGTGAAGATTTCCTCGTCTTTGCTTCTCTACAGCAAATCAAGTAATCCAAAGTATTCAGATTACTTTACTCACTTTAAGTAATTTAATGGATTCCGTTACGAACTATATTCTGGGGTGTGTAATCTGTAATCTGTAGGGGATTACATTTTAAAAGTCACCTTCCCAACACCGCCGTCTCAACTTTTAGTGTCAGGAAGGGCATCTGGCGTAGAGCACATCTCACTGTTTGGCTGTTGAGTCTCGGTGGCGTCTCTGAATGAATAAAACATGAGATGAAATTCTAAAAAGTTTCATATTTTTATTGGAAGCGAATGCGGCTGCGATTTTTTCGGGCAAGAACTGACAAGCCGCTGTGATTAGATTTCAGATTTTATGTTTTAATAAAAGAATTTTATTCAAAGTTCAACTGAGAAAAACACTGAAATATGAACTCACAAACTAATACAAGAATAAACGGCTCATATTCGTTTATTTTCTCATCTATGTTAGAATGTTTCTTTATCACAAACAGACCTGGAGTTGTGTTTTGTTTCATTCACACACGAACCAGTTCTTCTCTAAAACTGAAAACGCTCTTTTTCACTGACGACATTTCAAAACTTTTCCATGACTTTTTCATGACCTGAAGTGAATTTTCCATGATTTTACGGCACCTTCATGTGTAGAACTGATCAGACTTTTAGGGCTAAATATGAAATGTGAACTCTTTCCACTCACATTATGGTTTGGTGTTAGTTTTTTTAATATACTGTGGTCCAAAGCAAGAAAAATATCTGACGACGGCTTTTTTTTTTTTCACTAAAGCACTTAAAAATAAAAAAGCTTTCGAACGTCGGCCATCTGAGCGTGCGATGTATTTTTTCACTTTTGTCTTGCTGCTCCTTCCATTTGCACCTCTACAAGAATTTTGGTGTACGTTTTCTGTTTTTGTATTAGTTTTTTAACATTCATAATCCTGTCAGTGCATTTATTGTCGTCTCGTTTAAACAAAAGGCGCAGATGTTCAGAAATAATCATAATAGCCTAATGAGAAAGCGAGAAAGAGATATTAAAATTCCATGACTTTTCTAGGCCTGGAAAATGGTGTTTTCAATTTCCACGAATTTTCCAGGATTTCCATGACTGTGGGAACCCTGTTTTAAACTCTATACACCTTCACTAGAATCTTTCGGATCATTTTTACCCTGGGATTTCCAAGCTCTACTGAACAAAAACATAACTATTAACTTCAAAACTGCCACTACATGACATCACAAGTTGGAACAGAGCATTTTGAGCTTTGGAGATGTAGACAGACTAATAAACCTTTACTCAAACAAAACACAACACCAGGTCTGTTTTTGAGGAGATAACAAGATTATAACATGACGTAAATCTCACGAAGAGATTTACTGTCACGAGGACTAAAACAGGTCTAAAACCAGGACTAAAACCAGGTCTAAACTAGATCTAAACCAGGACTAAAACCAGGACTAAAACCAGGTCTAAACCAGGACTAAAACCAGGTCTAAACTAGATTTAAACCAGGACTAAAACAGGTCTAAAACCAGGTCTAAACCAGGACTAAAACCTGGTCTAAACTAGATCTAAACCAGGACTAAAACCAGGTCTAAACTAGATTTAAACCAGGACTAAAACAGGTCTAAACTAGATATAAACCAGGACTAAACCAGATCTAAAACCAGGTCTAAACCAGGACTAAAACCAGGTCTAAACTAGATCTAAACCAGGACTAAAACCAGGTCTAAACTAGATATAAACCAGGACTAAACCAGATCTAAAACCAGGTCTAAACCAGGACTAAAACCATGTCTAAACTAGATATAAACCAGGACTAAAACCAGGTCTAAACCAGGATTAAAACCAGGTCTAAACTAGATTTAAACCAGGTCTAAAACCAGGTCTAAACCAGGACTAAAAACAGGTCTAAAACCAGGTCTAAACCAGGACTAAAACCAGGTCTAAACTAGATTTAAACCAGGACTAAAACAGGTCTAAAACCAGGTCTAAACCAGGACTAAAACCTGGTCTAAACTAGATTTAAACCAGGTCTAAAACCAGGTCTAAACCAGGACTAAAAACAGGTCTAAAACCAGGTCTAAACCAGGACTAAAACCAGGTCTAAACTAGATTTAAACCAGGACTAAAACAGGTCTAAAACCAGGTCTAAACCAGGACTAAAACCTGGTCTAAACTAGATCTAAACCAGGACTAAAACCAGGTCTAAACTAGATTTAAACCAGGACTAAAATAGGTCTAAAACCAGGTCTAAACCAGGACTAAACCAGATCTAAAACCAGGTCTAAACCAGGACTAAAACCAGGTCTAAACTAGATCTAAACCAGGTCTAAACCAGGACTAAAAACAGGTCTAAAACAGGTCTAAAACCAGGTCTAAACCAGGACTAAAACCAGGTCTAAGATAGAATTAAACCAGGACTAAAACCAGGTCTAAACTAGATTTAAACCAGGACTAAAACAGGTCTAAAACCAGGTCTAAACCAGGACTAAAACCAGGTCTAAACTAGATATAAAGCAGGACTAAACCAGATCTAAAACCAGGTCTAAACTAGATCTAAACCAGGTCTAAAACCAGGTCTAAACCAGGACTAAAAACAGGTCTAAAACAGGTCTAAAACCAGGTCTAAACCAGGACTAAAACCAGGTCTAAACCAGGACTAAAACCAGGTCTAAACCAGGACTAAAAACAGGTCTAAAACAGGTCTAAAACCAGGTCTAAACCAGGACTAAAACCAGGTCTAAACCACGACTAAAACCAGGTTTAAACTAGATCTAAACCAGGACTAAAACCAGGTCTAAACTAGATTTAAACCAGGACTAAAACAGGTCTAAAACCAGGTCTAAACCAGGACTAAAACCAGGTCTAAATTAGATATAAACCAGGACTAAACCAGGTCTAAAACCAGGTCTAAACCAGGACTAAAACCAGGTCTAAACTAGATCTAAACCAGGACTAAAACCAGGTCTAAACTAGATTTAAACCAGGACTAAAACAGGTCTAAACCAGGACTAAAACCAGGTCTAAATTAGATATAAACCAGGACTAAACCAGGTCTAAAACCACTTCTAAACCAGGACTAAAACAGGATTTAACAGGACTAAATCCTGCTGTGTGGACGTGTCTCCTCGTCTTCTATCAATAATATTTTTTATTTGGTTAAGTAAAGTCTGGGCTTTTTATTTTCTTTTATCAGACAAAACATCTCATGTGAAGATTTCCTCGTCTTTGCTTCTCTACAGCAAATCAAGTAATCCAAAGTAATCAGATTACTTTACTCACTTTAAGTAATTTAATGGATTACGTTACAAACTACATTTTGGGGTATGTAATCTGTAATCTGTAGGGGATTACATTTTAAAAATCACCTTCCCAACACTGAGAACAACCAAATACTCGACAAAACCTGCCCATGTTTCTCCGACGCTGCTGAAGTCAATGACATGTCGTGCCCGGTGTCACGGCGGCGTAGGTACCGTTGCCATGGGGAACACGTGACGGCGCAAAGCCTCTATACAAGCACTATAAATTCTCCCGCTTATTTCGGTTTCACATTAGTTTTAGCAGAGCCGAGTGACGAGCGAAGCGCCGCTGTAATGATTCACGGCTAATTATCCTCCGCCTTCTCCCCGTTCCTCCCACTTGGACCCTCGGAGCACCTGAAAAGCCCTCGTCTTTCTATTAAACCCGCGCTGTATTTCACACGGAGCTTTGTTGTGTGCGCGCGGGGCCGGATCTCGCTTTTATGTAACGGCGTGATCCAGTTCGGTTCGCTGGGGGAAAACAAATTAAAATGTGACACCTCTTAGCACTGCCTCCGTCTCCTGCCCTCGCGGTGTCAACAGATGATAAACACTCTAAATATAGCCCGGTCTCACCTTCGCGTTTTCGGCGGCGAGGAGGAAATCTGCGGTTTTGAAATATATACGGGGTTGCAGATGTGCTAAAACGCTGTACGCTGCGCGCCGGAAGAAGTGCACGGGTTTGACGGAGGGAAAGGTGCGACGTGCGGGGAGCGGGGAGGTGGGTCGTTAGCCGGGGAAAGTGTTTGGTGTTGTTTGAGAGAGTGGAAGTTAAAAGAAAGTTCTTGTGGGTTTTTTTTTATAACTTATAAAAAATCCACAAGAACTTTCTTTTAAAATCATTTGTTTCAGTCGTTTTTCCAAATAAAACCAAAAAGAAAAAAAGAAAAAGCAACTATTTTCTTCATTATTTGTCTCCAAAACCAAAATGAAAAAAACTGATAATGATTTGTTTTTTCAGTTTTCGTTTTTGTGTTTAAATGAAGAATGGAAAAATCCCGTCACCGTGGTTTAAACTGTGATGATGGACTTTTGCACTGCATAAGGACTGAGCCAGCACAAAACCAGGTCCAAACCAGGACTAAACCAGGATTACAACAGGTCTAAACCAGGTCTAAACCAGGACTGAACCGGTCTCAGTCCTGGTCTCAGTACCAATCTGGTCCCGTTTTGGTCACACTCTTGGCCTGGTTCCGATCTCAATCCTGGCCTCAGTCCCGATCTGGTCCGGGTCTAGTCCTGGTCTGAGTCGTGATCTTGTCCCGGTCTGGTCCCAGTCTCAGTTCTGGTCTCAGTCTTGGTCTCAGTTCTGGTCTGGTCCCAGTTTAGTCCTGGTCTCAGTCTTGGTTTCAGTTCTGGTCTGGTCCCAGTTTAGTCCTGGTCTCAGTCCTGATCTTGTCCTGGTCTTATCCCAGTCTCAGTCCTGGTCTCAGTCCTGGTCTCAGTCCTGGTCTCAGTCCTGGTCTCAGTTCTGGTCTCAGTCCCAGTCTGGTCCCAGTCTGAGTCTGGTCCTGGTCTCAGTCCTGGTCCAGGTCTGGTCCCGGTCTCAGTCCTAAACCAGAACTAAACCATGACTAAACCAGGACTAAACCAAGACTAAACCAGGATAAAAACCAGGACTGAATCAGGAGTGAGATTGGTTTTGTCCCCTGGTTTAAACCTAGTTTAGTCCTGGTTCAGTTCTGGTTTAGACCTGGTTTATACCTGGTTTAGACCTGGTTTAGTCCTGGTTTAGTCCTGGTTTAGTCCTGGTTCAGTTTGGTTTAGTCTGGTTTAGTCCTGGTTTAGTCCTGGTTAGTTTTAGTCCTGGTTTAGTTGGTTTAGTTGGTTCCTGGTTTAGTCCTGGTTTAGTCCTGGTTTAGTCCTGGTTTAGTCTGGTTTAGTTTAGGTTTAGTCCTGGTTTAGTCCTGGTTTAGTCCTGGTTCAGTCCTGGTTTAGGTTTAGTCTGGTTTAGTCCTGGTTAGTCCTGGTTTAGTCCTGGTTCAGTCCTGGTTTAGTCCTGGTTCAGTCCTGGTTTAGTCCTGGTTCAGTCCTGTTTAGTCCTGGTTCAGTCCTGGTTCAGTCCGGTTCACGGTCGTTATCCGTTTTTTTCCATTTTTCATTTAAACACAAAATCGAAAACTGAAAAAACAAATCACTATAAATTTTTTTTCATTTTGGTTTTGGAGACAAATAATGAAGAAAATAGTTGCTTTTTCCTTTTCTTATTTTTGGTTTTATTTTGAAAAACGAATGAACGAATCATACACAGATTCTTGAAGCTCAAAAGAGTCAATTTTGCGTCACGTAGGAGCTTTAAATCCTGTCACGATCAGACACAATAACTCCAGTTTGTTTTTAAATGATCAAACTTCACAACACGGTCGATGAATAAAACCTGAGTGCTCTTCAAGTGAGTGTATACTTAATGCTTATAAAGAGCAGTACATGTTCATATTTGAAGTTTTAAAGGCAGGTCATTGAGAACGCCGCGTTAATGAGTGGGAGCGCTGCCGTCACACATCCTGGATAAAGAGCTGATAATGAAGAGTGAAGATATTTTTAATGTTCTTTATTTGCAAACGTACACTATTGTTGCACTGAAAAATAAATAAATTTAATAAAGTGTAAAAAAAAGCAGGGCCGTCAACAGAAATTTCAGGGCTCGGGGGCAAGAAGCAATGCATGGGCCCCCCTCTAAAATAAATTAATAATCTGTTGTCCTGATTTAATTTATAAGTTGTAATAGATAACGGGTAACACAAAATCAGGTTTGGTGCGTTTATACTTTGGTCTGGTTTGGTCCTAGTTAAATGTAGGTTTGCTTCAGTCCTGTTCTAGTTTTGGTTTTGTTGAGGTCTAGTCCAGGTTTTGATATGAGTTTTGTCTCAGTTCTAGGACTGTAGGATTTTAGATCATGTCTTAGTCGACCAGTATATATATACCAATATTGATACTTTTACTTTAAGTATTCACCGATACCCAATCTTAACCAATACTAGTGTAGGGACTGGACTTTTTTTTTTTTTTTTTGGACTATAAGTCGCTCCAGAGTACAAGTCGCACCAGCCAAAAAATGTGTAATGAAGAAGAAAAAAACATATATAAGTTGCACTTTTTGAGGGAAATGTAGACGATATATCGATATTTAGATATTTTTGCACACTCCTAATCAGTATATTGTATCGGTGCATCACAAATTTTCTTTGTATTATAAGTATTTACAGCGGAAAGGAGAAGTTAGTGAGTGAGTTGGCTTAAGATTTGGTATTTCTTGGAATTTACTAGAGCACAGGTGTCAAACATAAGGCCCGGGGGCCAGATCCGGCCCTCCAAGACCTTTAATCTGGCCCTCAGATGATTTTCTACTAAAATATTGTAATTATATTTTCTATTAAAATCTTGTTAATTTTCTGTGGTGTTTATCACAGCAGCGTCTCCAGCGTCTCTGTACGTGGCCCCTCCCACCAGAGCAGCACAAATGAAGACTTGTCTCTTTCCAAACGCTCTTAAAGGACGATCGTTTTGACTGTTGACCGTGACACCCTCATCAGAAAAATGTCCAACATGAGAAAAGTGGAGCCGAGTGCAGGATTTTACAAGAAAAATTTACTTATTCCTATTTACATACAAGTTCATGTTAAAACATTGTGTTGAAATTGTATTTTTCTTAAAGTTTCCGGTTGTTCATAATATTATAATATTTTGTAAAAGAGTTCATCAGTTAAAAAAGATTTCTGTAATAGATTTGTGTTTCTCTGCACAAATATTTAAACCTATTGTTATTTTTGGGGTTTATATGACATGAGTTTTCTGATCCGGCCCCTTTGAGATCAAAGTAGGTTGGATACGGCCCCCGGACCAAAATGAGTTTGACACCCCTGTACTAGAGTATGTAAAAGGTTGACTACAGCTCTACCCAGTTCAGTCCCAATTTTGATATATTTGCAAGTGGGGTTGGGTCATGTATTATTACGTGTTACATTATTCTTATTAAAAGTGCACTGTGTAATTTTTCAGTTGGGGGGGTCCGTCACCTTCTTGTTTTTATGGATATGTCATTGCTCTGTTTAGAATGTTCCTCAGTGTGACATACAGTAAAACAGCTCTACTTTACATTTATTCAATTACAGGTGGTTTTATAGCTCAAAAATTCCTAGAAAAACAAACATTCTGACTGTGGTTTGGTCTCCATGAAGATAGAAACTTTTAACACAATATTGGCCACATTTACATGATGTTTTTTTTGAGTTAATTGAATAGAATTAAATAGTTCTGGATTAAAATATTATCCTGGAGTTTACATGGAAATAATAATTCCAAATTGAGGTTTACATGGAAAACACGTTAAACTTTATTTAATTCTGCTCAACGTCTGGGAGTCGGGAAGGGTTCTGATTGGACAGAGAAACGAGCGTATTTACGTCGACTGGAAGAAAACATGTTTGTCGTTACGCCATGGACACAAACATGATCCAAGCTTTTTCCGCAGTCGTTCCGATGATAATTAAGCAGCAACTGGAGAATTCTCTCATCACGCTGTAGGTCTGTCGGCTGAGGAGGAGAAGGGAAGAGCGTCGGAGAAAGGAGGAAGAAGACAAACTGAGTCAACAGCTGCTCTACCTCAGCCCACTCCCGCATGCCGCTCGCAAATCCAAAGAGCAGTGGATGAAAGTCCGAAGCAACGACTGGTGGAGCCAGATCGTCCAGATCACGTCAGAAGGGCGACCCAACGAGCATACACTGAACAACCAGAATATTTTTAGAAGAATAAACGCTTACATGATCGAGGAATACATCAATTTGGCTTTAAAGGTTGTATAGAGGATTTTTTAACGGAAAAGAAATACAGTGACAGTCCTTTTTCAAATGTTGTGCATGTGTGACACCACCTTCCTCCTCCACAGCCTCAGTAGAAACACCTCCTCCTCCCGCCTCTTTACTCTAGAAATCACACTTGTTTACATCCAGTGCGCGTTCAGAATTACTGTTGAAGTGACCCGTCTAGAAGTAATTCAGCAACCGTCGCGTCAGTCTTTAGACCCTTCGTCAGCTTCAGTCGCGCCGTCGCTGGAAGGAATCTCCAAGAATCACCTCAGTTTGTCTTCGCTCCTTTTCCCCTTCTCTTCTTCTTTCAGCGACCTCAAAAACTGACTTTCTTTTGCGGAGAACTTGTCGTGGATTCTCGTCAGCCATTGTGACAAACTCTGTGCGAACTGTGAGGAAGCTACAGTTTGAAAAAGCCTCTAAGAACCGCTGCATAATCCACGTAATCCCTGCACGCCGACGAGTCAGTTACACTAGAAACGTTGGGAGTTTGATTGACAACCTAACAGCCAATAGAAAAAGAGGTAGTCTCGTTGTCTATTGGCTGATGTTTATTTGGCCTCAACACGTTCACAGTTGATAGATTTTCATTCTTTTTTTTTTTTAGTCATCATAATTACAAGGTTGCTGTGTTTCTGTAATGGTATTTTAAACTTTCACTGAAATTTGAAACAAAACAAAAAAATCTTCCATGCAACCTTTAAAATCTGAATAAACCACCCACTTACTTCTGAATTAAGTTTAATTACGAATAATTATTTTCATTAGGAATTTAGTGTTTACATAGTCTTTTTAAAGCGGACTTTATTTTTATTCAGAGTTAGTTAAGTTAAGTTTAGTTGATTTATTTAATGAGACAGGGACAGTGCACAACATACATTAACCTTAACAGGAGAGATGCATTGTACCAGGCTGTAGCACCAGAGATAATTTCATCCCTGGGCAGATTAATTGATTGATTGTATTTAATTGGCCTTATCTATTCTTCCTGGAGACCTGTGTAGCATGTTTTGGGTGTTAATACATTTTTATTCGGAATTAAAGCTCTCATGTAAACGCGGCAACTGTAAAACATCCCAAACAAAACGATAACATCTCCGTGGAGAAAAGCGTTTGACCGACCCTCCACCAGAAAAGTTACACAATGCGCCTTTGAGGTAAATGAATAATATTTTAGAGTCGTACATTGGAGTGATTTGGCCCGAGACGGTGATGGTCGGAGGCAGGTCTGAGCACAGTCGACCGGAGCCCGGAGAAACAGACAGGAGCGCAGACTCGACTTGGCTTTTAACGGCATTATCCGTGCGTATATAATTTAACAGAATGACGTCATGGAGAATAGAACGAGCGCAGAGAAGGGGTCTGTGTGCGTCTGTGTGCTCACATATTCGCGTGTGTGTTCGTGTGTGTGTGTAGGAGGCCCTCTCCACAGCGGCAGCAGCAGCAGCACACACACTAAACCCACTCTTTGTGAATCATACCTGGGCCACGCTGGGCTGATTGTTGATAGCGTACTTGAAATAATAAGCTGCATATACCTACTGGTCAGTGAACTGTAATCGTGTTGTTTCAGACGCGCTGCTGAAACTAATGAAGGCGCTTTTGAAAGTGTAATATCCTCAAGGGCTGAAAATGGAGGTGGGAGATTGCAGCTAAGAAACCTATGATATAATAAGTTAAAAAGGCACGTGGCTCGGTTACCTAATGATTAATGTGTCTGCAGTAGTACAAAAGTAAATATACAATACACGCATCAAGAGTCTCAGACTTCCGGTCACTGTGCAATTCATACTGGGAAGGATTTTCCGAAAAAGTGAGCATCAAATCGCCATGTTTGTTTTCCCAGTGGGATGCATCTACTGACAAAGCCGATCTTTTCTAGTCTTTTGAACCATATGGCTTTTGTTTCTGGTTCTGATATTGTCATATTTTAGTTTTGGGATTTGGACATCGTTAATTGTGTGATTGTTGGATGTCCTAACAGAGGAAAACGTATGGAGTAAGAAAGCTGTCAAAAAATATTTGTGCGCATAAAATAGAATCGTAATGCGTATTTGGGAAATCCGTGCATATTTGGCTGTAGTTGCGCATAAAATAAATATTTGTAAACTCTCAAATGAGTCCAGTCGTACATAAAATATATTGTGTGTATTTATCCATCAGAATACGAATTGAAAAATTACGACGTCATGAATTACAATCACGAAATGAAAATTTACGATTACGCTTTCATCAGTACGAATACGAATTCACAGACGGAACTTTACTGTCAAAAATACGTCATCACTTCACAGACATTATCCATCGAGTGAAGTCGAAGTGAAGACTGGCTGATGCTCGCTGTGGCTGTAGTCGTGAATGTTTTAATCTAAACCTACAGAGAACCTGATATTTGCTAATGATCCCTGGGATAACGTTACGTCGGATGTTCGCCAACTGGCTCCACTATGTTTTCTAACATATAGGTGCAATTTCCCGTTCAAAGGAGGTGTTTCTACACAATGCATTCGAATTCATTTTTACAATAGATTTTGTAGGGATGGGCATTCGATGAAATTTTCTTAATCGATCGTCGAGATTAAATAATTTATACATGCATCTATTGTTAGTAAACGTAACCGATCTAGAGCGGTTACAAACTTCTGTCGGATTAAAAGACATGATCAGGTGAATACAGGTTAGTGTGACCATATTTGCGTTTGTCAAAACCAGGACACCGTACGGGGGGAGGGAGGTGGGGACTCGTCATCGACATTGCGCGACTCTCACCTGGTAAAGCTTTTTCCCACTGGACACTGAAACATATGTGCTGCTTTGTACACTGTGCACAAGGACTCCCACTTGTCCCGAACGCAACAGAAAGTGTGGAATTTCTTATACAAGTCATCGTTAAATACGCATGTGCACTTCGGTACGTTGCAGGTGGACTGACTGTGTTTGCTCGCTCCTTCTGATGCAGAGACACATGTCCGACCCCTGTTTGGTCACGCTACGCACAGCAACCTACATTCGGTTTTTCGATTAAAATTTACGTAATCGATGAAATTCTTAATGATCAATTATCGATTAATCGACTAATCATGCCCATCCCTAGTCGCTGTTGTAGCTTCTTGTGCTATTACTCTTTTTACCCTCTGCTACAAACTTGAGCTGCGCAGTCTTGATCTTGATCGATGTTTCTTCTGCTCGATGAATAATGTCTGTGAAGTGATGACGTATTTTTGACAGTAAAATTCCGTCTGTGAATTCGTATTCGTACTGATGAAAGCGTAATCGTAAATTTTCATTTCGTGATTGTAATTCATGACGTCGTAATTTTTCAATTCGTATTCTGATGGATAAAATACACACAATATATTTTATGTACGACTGGACTCATTTGAGAGTTTACAAATATTTATTTTATGCGCAACTACAGCCAAATATGCATAATTTCCCAAACACGCACGGATTTCTATTTTATGCGCACGAATATTTTTGACAGCTTTCTTACTCCATAAAAACGGCTCCAGAAATGTGTTTGCGAACTCCATAAATGCAAAAGGGAATCAGATCTGTGAGGCTGCAAACCTCCGTTCAAACTGTTTCCCTTCCCAACAGAATTGAAAAATAGTGAAAGGTGAAGGTGATGGGCAGGACTGATCCACGGGAAGGACGAAAAGGAAACCTTTGGCTGCCTAAATCATCCCGAGTTTGCAGTGAACATTTTGTATGTGAATCAAAGCGGGATCCTGTTTGTTAATCGAGAGGTACAGAAGACAAACAGGCTGAGCTGCACTTTCTTGTTCTTGTGGTTTTACAGCAACATCACGTCTTGGTCTCTTTGCAGTGGAAGGTGTTTCTTGGTGAACAGCTGGTGCCTTTTGCTTTGGCGTTGACTTTTTAAATTCATAACCGAGGTTGAGCGAGGGATCGGGGTTTTGCTTTGTTGGCGCTCCACATACAAAATGTTCACTGCAAACTCGGGATGATTTCTTAGGCAGCTGAAGGTTTCCTTTTCATCCTTCCCGTAGATCAGTCCTGCCCATCGCCTTCACCTTTCACTATTTTTCAATTCCGTTGGGAAGGGAAACAGTTTGAACAGAGGTTTGCAATCACACAGATCCGATTCTCTTTTGCATCTATGGAGTTCGCAAACACATTTCTCGAGCCGTTTTCCGCTGTTAGGATCCAACAACCACACAATGACGATGTCCGAATCCCAAAACTAAAATATGACAATATCAGAACCAGAAACAAAAGCGATATGGTATCATTATTATTATGATATCATTTTGTTTCATTCACATATGTTTAACACACAAACCCTGCATATTTAACACTCTGTTCCACCTTGTGATGTCATGTGGTAATACCGGAAGTGCCCCCACTGTGTTTTTAAACTCCATACACCTTCACTAAAATAATTTGGATCGTCTGAGCTCTGGAATTTCCCATCTCTACTGAAACTAAAGCTGTTAACTAGAAAACTAACACTTCATTAACTAAACTGGCCGGACCTACTTAGATTACTAACACTTCATGACATCACAAGGTGGAACTGAGCATTTGTGAATGAAACAAAACACAACTACAAGTATGTTTGAAATGTAAGAGTAAATTTTCAGTAGATCTATAGTTTCTCACTGAAATGAAGCAAAGGATCATGGTCTATGTAGTTTACGCTTTACTTTTCATTTTCTTTCTGCTACAATAAATAAAACTGTCTTACCATTTGATACAGTATATGTTTATGATGTGACTTTTAAAATGTATTCCCCTACAGATTACAGATTACATACCCCAAAATGTAGTTTGTAACGTAATCCATTAAATTACTTAAAGTGAGTAACGTAATCTGAATACTTTGGATTACTTGATTACTGACTTGAAAGACTAGGGTATCATAACGTAAGATGTTTTGTCTGCTAAAAAGCCCAGACTTTACTTAACCGTATTAAAAATATTATTGATAGAAGACGAGGAGACACGGTCCATGCAGCATGACTTAGTCCTGTTTTAGTCCTGGTTTAGGCTTGGTTTAGTCCAGGTTTAGACCTGGTTTTAGACCTGTTTTAAACCTGGTTTAGATCTAGTTTAGATCTAGTTTAGACCTGGTTTAGATCTAGTTTAGACCTGGTTTAGATCTAGTTTAGACCTGGTTTAGACCTGTTTTAAACCTGGTTTAGATCTAGTTTAGATCTAGTTTAGACCTGGTTTAGATCTAGTTTAGACCTGGTTTAGTCCTGGTTTAGATCTAGTTTAGACCTGGTTTAGTCCTGGTTTAGTCCTGTTTTAGTCCTGGTTTTAGACCAGTTTTAGACCGGGTTTAGACCTGGTTTAGATCTAGTTTAGATCTAGTTTAGACGTGGTTTTAGTCCTGGTTTTAGACCTGTTTTAGACCTGGTTTAAACCTGGTTTAGATCTAGTTTAGATCTAGTTTAGACCTGGTTTAGATCTAGTTTAGACCTGGTTTAGTCCTGGTTTAGTCCTGTTTTAGTCCTGGTTTTAGACCAGTTTTAGACCTGGTTTAGACCTGGTTTAGATCTAGTTTAGATCTAGTTTAGACGTGGTTTTAGTCCTGGTTTTAGACCTGGTTTAAACCTGGTTTAGATCTAGTTTAGATCTAGTTTAGACCTGGTTTAGATCTAGTTTAGACCTGGTTTAGTCCTGGTTTAGTCCTGTTTTAGTCCTGGTTTTAGACCTGTTTTAGACCTGGTGTAGACCTGGTTTAGATCTAGTTTAGACCTGGTTTAGTCCTGGTTTAGTCCTGTTTTGGTCCTGGTTTTAGACCTGTTTTAGACCTGGTTTAGACCTGGTTTAGATCTAGTTTAGATCTAGTTTAGACCTGGTTTTAGTCCTGGTTTTAGACCTGTTTTAGACCTGGTTTAGACCTGGTTTAGACCTGGTTTAGTCCTGGTTTAGATCTAGTTTAGATCTAATTTAGACCTGGTTTAGTCCTGGTTTAGATCTAGTTTAGATCTAGTTTAGACCTGGTTTAGATCTAGTTTAGACCTGGTTTAGTCCTGGTTTAGATCTAGTTTAGATCTAATTTAGACCTGGTTTAGTCCTGGTTTAGATCTAGTTTAGATCTAATTTAGACCTGGTTTAGTCCTGGTTTAGATCTAGTTTAGATCTAGAGACCTGTTTAGATCTAGTTTAGACCTGTTAGATCCTGTTTAGATCTAGGAGATCCTGGTTTAGTTGGAATCTAGTTTAGATCTAGTTTAGACCTGGTTTAGTTTCTGGAAATGAGTGGAATTACCGGGAAAAAAAAAAAAAAAAGGGGGATATAGCCCAAAATGTTAAAACAGGAAAATACCGCCGTGTAATCCATGTATTTCAACAAAGTAACTGTAATCCAATTACTACTCACTGGAAACAGTAACTGTAACTGAATACAGTTACCCATAATTTGTACTCTGATTACGTAACTCCGGTACATGTAATCTGTTACTCCCCAACACTGATGATAGTAAAAAAAATATGAATTTGCAGTATTACGGTGCAGCTAATGACGCTTTCTGCTTTAACCCGGGTAAAAATAAACAGCTATTTGTGACTTGTGCGTCCGGTTTATGTGGGCAAACAGACAGTGAACCCTAAGCATGTGGCTAACTGTTTGCGCCGCTCTGTACCGGAACGGCGGGGGAGCCCAGGTGCATGCTGGTCCATGGCTGGTGTGCTATAATCAGCTCCGTCCATCACCTGCTGCTCCTGTCGGCTGGAGCAGAGGAGACGAGGGGGGCTGTCACTGCACCGGCAAAGAGACACGGCTCAGGGTTCACCACTATGAACTTTGTGATTAAAAATATTCCGGACACGATGCATATTTATTTATAACGATGTTGCAAATGAATGTATGTGTCTTTCTCTGATCGATGGTCATTTAGAGTTTTTTGGTTGTCTCTGCATTGCGATTGGCCTTACATTTGTGATTTATGTTTTAAAGGAGACATATTGTGATTGCGAATGCTGTATATTTAAAATGTGACGCCTGTGAATCATTATGTTAGAGTTTGGACGTTTTAATAGCGCAATAGACCTTTTTTCACAACGGTCGGAAGTGCCGCGCTGTAAGGGAAATCGTTTTCTATAGCAAAATATCTGAGGAAATGTTCCACCAGCTTCATAAATCTGACCCATCACCAAATCTTCAAACAACAAGGTCGACAAAGGATAAACATTCTTCACAGCTATTAAGTTAAGAAAGATGAAAACTTAAGCTACGTTTATATGATGACGGTCTAAACAGAAGATGCAAAAGTGGCGTTGCATCTTCATTTTTTATTCCGCGTTTAGACGAGCGTTTTCGGGAGGAAATCTGCGAAAGTGTGTGGAATTTGATTGGGTATACATGCCAGATGTGACATAACTCGTAAGTGACATGAGCAGGTCTGACCAGAGTTTTGTGTCTTGGGCAGTGTAGACGGAAACGCTACAGCGGAGCGTTTTCAGCTTTTCCACACTGGAGGGTGGTTTTAGGTTTTTGCATTTTTAAGCCTCAAAAACAGCATCACCGTCTAAACAAAAGGCACTTCCGATAAAATATTTTGTCATTTCTACCCGCAAACTTTCTTGTGTAAACAGGCCTGTAAAGGCGAACAACGACAATCCGTGTATCATTCGTTCATTCGTTTTTCAATATAAAACCAAAAATAAGAAAACGAAAAAACAACAGTTTTCTTCGTTATTTGTCTCCAAAACCAAAATGAAAAAACGGATAACGATTCGTTTTTTCAGTTTTCGATTTTGTGTTTAAATGAAGAATGGAAAAAACGGATAACGGCCGTTTCCCGTTTACGTGACTTCTGTGACTGCGATGCCGAACTTTTGCACCACATACGGACTGAACCGGGACTGATCCAGGTCCGAGACCAGAGCGAGACCAGAGGGACGGGGACTGAGACCGGGACCAGACCAGGACCAGAGCGGGACTGAGACCGAGACCGGGACCAGACCCAGACCAGACCGAGACCAGACCGGACTCCGAGCTTTCACCCCAACGAAAACGAACCGAACTAAGAGCTTTTGGTTCAGATGGACCAGGTCCGGGACCGGGACCAGAGCGCTACTGAGACTCAGTCCCGCTCTGGTCCCGGTCTGGTCCCGGTCTCAGTCCCGCTCTGGTCCCGGTCTGGTCCCGCTCTGGTCCCGCTCTGGTCCCGGTTTTTCCATTCTTCATTTAAACACAAAATCGAAAACTGAAAAAACAAATCGTTATCCGTTTTTTCATTTTGGTTTTGGAAACAAATAACGAAGAAAACTGTTGTTTTTTCGTTTTCTTATTTTTGGTTTTATATTGAAAAACGAATGAACGAATGATACACGGATTAACGACGACGCATTAGTGAACTACTCCTGAGCAAAACTAATGTTACGCTCATGAATAAAACATAAGTAACTTGTGAACTCAGACTGATTTAATGCTCGTCCTTGTTCGCCTTTAAGTTTTCATCTTTCTTACCTTGATAGTTGTGGATAAATTCTTCATGTTTATCCTTTTTGAATCTTGTTGGTTGAAGATTTGTTGATGGGGCAGATTTATGAAGCTGGTGGAAAATACGCCAGACATTTCCACAGACATTTTGCCATCGAAAACCATTAACCGGAAGTAACATTTACCCTACATCGTGGCACTTCCTGTCATTGCGAAAAAGGTCTATATTGATCTAAAGTTAAGAGTTAATAAAAGAAACAAGCCCACTAACTTCTGCGTTAGAAAACTGCGGTGCCGAATGGGAGCTGACGGCACCGAAAACATCATCACAATAAAGAGTCGTGTAGCTGTCCGCAACTCCGATGGATAGCTGCTGATCACGCCAGCGAATATCTGATAAATCCTACGCTTAATACCAAATAAGAAATACGATAAAAGTACGTACAGAGCAGTAGACGAGTACCAGCCGCAGTGACAACCGTGGTAGATTGGCGCAACGACATAATTAAAGATAAAAATCAAGATTACGTAAATATGCACAAATCAATCTAAATACAACTTTAAGGAGGTAAATGAGAAGAGGAAACACCTATAACATGGCTGAAAGCTCTGAAAAGTACATTTTTTCTGTACACATTTTATACATATTTAGAAGAACTGACAAAAACACTGAAATCTGAACTGAATAACTAATACAAGAATCATTTGAGAACGTTTGTGCAAATATAAAGTACAGGGTTAACAGCTTTAATGCAGTATGAGACGAGGATTTTGTAGTGAAAATTACGACTACTTCAAAAACTGCAGCCTTTGCAATTTGCTAATTACGTCCTTTCAAATTGTGTTTTCGTTACAATTGCAATAATCGTGCAGCACTAATCTCTGTGAGGCAGTGACTTGCACTGTGTAACTTGTGGTCTGTGAAACTTCGTAAAATGATCTCCATGATACAAGTGAGTGGTCAGATCTGCGGGGAGGCGAGCGCACTCTGTCGCTGTTGTGTCATTCTGTGATAAAACTTGACGATCTCCATGGAGACGAGCGAGTAAATCTACAAAACCAAGTATTTTTATTCAAGAAAAATACCTGTAATTGAATGCCTGAGGTGTTTTTCTGGCACATACGTTATTTCAAGTTATACTAGAGGAAATGTCAAGGCAAAGGTTTTCTGTGTCAAAAGTGCGTTAGAATCTAGTCCGACAGGGTAAAGAAAAAGATGAGTCAGCTGACAATGGAGTTAGGAGAGTGGACCTGAGAGACAGAGCATGGGGCTGACACAAACTGAAACAAATGACTGGAATAAAGACTGTGAGGAGCTGGTGAGTGAGAACGATGCTATTTTTGACACAGCAATTTTCAGAAGCTCCAAAACTCCGCCAGCGCTTGAGGCTCCGAGCAGACGCTTGGCAGGCTTTTGTGATCGGGGGTGGGGGGGATCCGTTTCAGCGCGGCCTGTAAGTACTAATGAGTTCGTTTATCT
The DNA here is from genome assembly GCF_026225935.1 of Boleophthalmus pectinirostris. Taxonomy (NCBI): domain Eukaryota; kingdom Metazoa; phylum Chordata; class Actinopteri; order Gobiiformes; family Gobiidae; genus Boleophthalmus; species Boleophthalmus pectinirostris. Next base: position 11,372,589 of record NW_026570971.1, on the reverse strand, counting down.
TCTCCTGGAGTTGATTAAGTATTTCATGCAGATCATCCTCATGGATAGCATAACATTGTTATTAGCGCAATGAGCTAATGAAATGTCTCTCATAACCATGCAATCATTCTGCTCAATAAGTGCCACATTTATGAACAAAACATGAAAACAGTGTCCTTGAACACACGTCCTCTGCGTCTTCTTCATCTCAGGTTTACATAGTTAAGTTTTACAGAATCACAATTTTCTATCTCACGTTGTAAAAATTATCAGTTGAAACTAGAAATATCCTAATGAACTCAAACTGGTTCATTTCAATTTGTTAAAATAATTAGAGTCAGAATATTAACCCCAAACCTCAGTTCGTAACAAAAAAACGACAGCTCAACTGGAAACAAAACGAGCCAGAAGCAGCAGAGCCTCCCCCGAGAAGCAGACGCCACGGAAAATCCTGCACACATGAGTAACCTGTCTGTGGTCAACAGGGAGAGCTGTCCTCCCCAGAGCGGTGTGAGAGGGTCCACGACCACCAGGACTCCCAAGAAGATCTGCTCAAAGAGATGAAGCCAGTTAAAGGGAAAAAGAAGTAAAAGGAGCAGCTCAACAGGGAGAAGGAGGAAGAGATGTGGGAATTCAAGGCTCGTCACCAAGCTCAGCGTGAGCACCGGTTGGTACGTGTCTGTAATGAGCACAGCAAGAAGCTGGAAGCTAAAGAGGAGGAGATCAGCCTGCTCAAAGAGGACCACATGGATGAATCCTGGAAAACCGAGCGGTAAACTTTTCCTTTGAGACTTGTTGTTGGTGCAGCCTACAGTGCAGAGCAGACGGGACCAGCTTCAGTCCTCAAGATGGCAGCACCAATGAACATGAGCCGTCACTTCAGACTCATGGACTGGAGTTTGACCAACATCTGATATCGTCATTACAATCATGTAAAACTGCTTTTAAATCGTCAAATAATGTATGTGACAACTTCTGCGTAGCTTGATTTTGTATTACACATGCAGAGTTGTTACTTCCATCTTCACAGGAAAGACCAGCACAAGTTTAGTGAAGGTGTATGATTGGTGTGTGTCCATATCAAAGCCTGATCCCGTCAGATCTCAGAAGTTAAGCGGTGCCGGGTCTGGTTAGAACTTGGATGGGAGACCACTGGGAAAATCAGGTGCCACAGGGGGGCGCCATTCGGAAACACTGTTGTTGTGTCTTTAGGCAAGACACTTCACCCATGTTGCCTAGTATGACTGTGGTTGTGTGTGTAAGTGATGGTGGTGGTTGGAGGGACCGATGGTGCAGATTGGCAGCCGTGCTTCCATCAGTCTGCCCCAGGTCAGTTGTGGCTACAACAGAAGCTCACCACCATGGGGTCTGGAGTGAATGAATAATGCTCTGTAAAGCATCTTTGTGACATATGTCTGTGAAAAACGCTATATAAATAAAAACATACTTAGACATAGATGAATTTTATGTCTTACCAAACAGGAATGTAGGGAGACAGATAATATGATCTGTGAAAAAAGGAAGACTGGAAAAGATTTTGTTAGAAGCTGAAACGAGTAATGACAAAGGAAAAAAGAGAGCTGCATTTGAACTAGGGCTGGTATCATTAAGAAGTTGCTGATACGATACATACCTCGATACATAGGCCACGATACGATACATACCTCGATACATAGGCCGCGATACGATACATACCTCGATACATAGGCCGCGATACGATACATACCTCGATACATAGGCCGCGATACGATACATACCTCGATACATAGGCCGCGATACGATACATACCTCGATACATAGGCCGCGATACGATACATACCTCGATACATAGGCCGCGATACGATACATATCTCGATACATAGGCCACGATACGATACATATCCCTCGATACATAGGCCGCGATACGATACATATCTCGATACATAGGCCACGATACGATACATACCTCGATACATAGGCCACGATACGATACATATCTCGATACATAGGCCACGATACGATACATACCTCGATACATAGGCCACGATACGATACATACCTCGATACATAGGCCACGATACGATACATACCTCGATACATAGGCCACGATACGATACATACCTCGATACATAGGCCGCGATACGATACATACCTCGATACATAGGCCGCGATACGATACATATCTCGATACAGTGCACTTTCGATTCAATATGATATATTTCAAAGTGAGTCAATACAAGTTCAATAAAAAATAAAGGCTAAATCATGGCTGTGATACTAAAAGTGTTTGTTAAACCACTTCTTGTGCAAAGTTAATATGAAATACGCCCATTTTAATCATCAAAACTGTTAAAATGTCAAATGTGTTGCATAAAAGAGTTTCGTTCCTCAAAAAAAAACCAAAAACTGCCGCCCTGTAACAAAATAATTTTGTAAAATATACCAAAAAATACTCTTGGTGATATATCGATACAGCAGCCCATGATGTCGATACTGTATCATGACATTAAACGATACGATATATCGATATTTTGATATTTTTGCAATCCCCTAATTCGAACAGCTTTGATTGGTGAAGGAGGAAATTCAGGAATTCAGAAATTAATCTAAGCCCCTTTTTCAAAACTATATCACAAGATAAAAAAAAAAAATAGTGGCATTCTCTGTAGCCGTCCGTAGCTTTACTTTTGTATCTTTTGAGAAAACCTTAGAAAGAAGCTGCAGAGGAAGACACCCTCTCCAGTGCCATGTGGTGTAATTTTGTCATGTTTATATAATCTGCACATCCCAAGTCCACCAAATGAGACTAATTATGCACAAGACTTAAACCCGAGCTCGGCGTGGCCCTCACATTAGCATGCTTCAGGTGTTCGGTGCGTTTGCCTATAGCTCTGTGGCCATATGGTTAACGTGTGGCTACATTCAGTATGTTAATCACCTGCCGCGCTATCAAGAGCCGCTGCTGCGATATATTGGAAAGTGTCGGCCATGTTTCCAATTCCCCTCAGAGTACACGGGGCCTGTTCGTATCTAACGCCGTTCTGGTGCTTATTATTCATATGGTATTAATATGAAAAATAATGGTTTTACACGTGTACAAAAGACATCCCACAAGCCCGAGATAGCATTTTCAACACTCAAGTTACATTTGAATAATTTTTAATGTCACACCGGATGAAATTTAAATTAAAAAGCGATTGAAAGTTGAATCTCTGCTCTCTTTTTTCCAACGGCAGTCATTGATTGTTCCATAGTGTGTCGTTTTTTCCTCTGCAACGAGTGACCGCAGTGCAGCACCAGGGACCTGCGAGAGTCGTTCAAAAGTCTCAATCTTAAATCTGAACAGAAGTGGGCACAACTGGACTTTAAAGATATTATAGAGATATTTTACGATGTAAGAACTATCTTCAAAGTTAAAGAAATTCGTCAAAATGTATGGAGTTTGTGCAGGGTATCCCCGGGTTTGACCACCCCAAATTTAAGACTTTTTTAAGACCTTTTAAAGACCACTTCAATGAAAATTAAGACCAACGTCGCGCCCATTATACGGGCAAAAAGCACCAGGTCTAATTCTAATAATGACCAACCAACTACTGGTACTATGTCTAGAGTCTAAGGCTACGTTTATATGAGGACGGTCTGAACAGAAGACACTGAAGTCACTTTTTATTCCGCATTTAGATGAGTGTTTTTGGAAGGAAAACTGCGTGCATACGGTGATGCAAAAGTGTGTGGAATTGGGTTGGGTATGAAAGCCAGGCAGTAGGGCTGGGTGATATGGATCAAAAATATATTTCGATATATTTTGCTATATCTCGATATACGATATATATCTCGATATCTGTACAGGAAAAAATAACCCCCTAAAACTGAAAATTGCAAAGACAAATCTGCCAAATTCCACAAGGTCTTTTTTTAATTGTAGTGCAAAGAGGAAGTTCATGTAGGAACAAAGTGCTTCTGCCACATTTAAGATTACAAAAATCTCTAATTACATAAATAATAATTTAACTGTAAAATAAAAGAAATAATACATATTGCCTTATTTTCATTCATAAATAAAACAGCTGAACTCAAGCTCATCTCATTTGCATTAACTCTGTTACCCAAACCAGAACCAGAACCATGAGCTCCTTCAGCAGAGGAACGTTGGGAGGTTCCTTATTGTAACAGATCCATGTTCCTCACCAGTGTAAGGAGCTCTGAGGTTTCCCACAATCCACTGCAGATCAAACCCAACGTTTCCAAACAAAACAATACAATACAAGTGACACTGCAGCAGATTATTCATTAAAATCTTCTGCATAAATAAACTTTATATTACTAAACTTTACAACATATAAAACATAACGACTCTAGAGCCACATCAGCCCATGTGAGATTCTAATGTGTTTAATGCAGTTTTGCACACGTGTTTACGTTTTACAGAAACGAAACTTAAAAGCGCATGGCTAATTTGCATAAACAGCACCGCTAATTGGTTCAGCTTCTTTTGGACTAAAGGACACGACTCAGTGGAACATGAGTGTTCTTTCTGTGAGGATGTGCTGCTGATGTTCTTGTCTGTAAATGGTGGAAAAGTTTCGTGGCGCTAGAAGCTTTTCACTGGCACCAACTTTCGGCGTTCACGGCGATAGTGACGAGTGAATGAGACACAAGCGAACAAAACCAGGGAGGCGGAGGCGCGCGGAGTCGACGACAGAGAAGGTAAACAAGCGAAGCGGCGAAATCAAAATTGAATATAAGCATCATATCGATATATACGATATGTCAGAATCCATACTGAGTTTAAAAAATATCTCGATATATTTAAAATATTGAGATATCGCCCACCCCCACCAGGCGGCTCGGTGGTGACGCTCGGTGGCGATGACGTAAACACGTACGTATCTGACCAGAGTTTTGAGTCTTGGTCATTGTATACGGAATTGATTGTTTACTCATTGCCGCCGGTGCCAAAAAACGAAGTATTGTTTGCGCATACTCCAAATTAGACGTTCATTCATGTTACGTTATTTCACGTTGTTTTTTTTACTCTCCTTCCATTTCACATTACACTGCAGCCCGGTTGAGTTTACAAAAAAATAGGATAATGAAATTTAAGACCTTTGTGAAAAAATAAGACTTGGACAACATAATTTAAGACTTTTTAAGACCTTAATTTAGGAACATGAAATTTAAGACCTTTTTAAGACTTTTAAGACCTCGCAGCTGCCCTGTTACCAAAAGCTTGCAAAATGTCCTCCAGCTATAGGTTCTCCTTTTGTTTTGCTTGAGATAATCCAATCCGTGCGACAGGTAATTACAAGCAGTGCGTCCGTGGCACCGAACTAATCACACTCTCGCTATTAAGTCATTTCTTTGTTACTGAAGTAGAATAGCGGCTTATTTGCGTTCCCTTCCTTTAAACGTAATGGGTAAAACTGCAGTAAAACAGGACAATATTCAGAGCTTTTATGCTTCTATTCTTGTCTCTGCAGAGCACGCTGTGACAAAGCTCCTTTTACAGATCCAGCTTTTTCACTTCTGATACTCATATGCATTAGGCGTGTGCAAAAATATTGAAATGCTGCTGTATGCTGAGTATTTTTTGGTATATTTTACTAAATTATTTTGTTACAGCGCTACAGTTTTGTTGTTGAAACTCATTAATGCGACACATTTGACATTTTCACTGTTTTGATGATTAAAATGTTTGTGTTTTATATTAACTTTGCACAAGAAGTGGTTTAACAAAGACTTGATTTAGCCTTTATTTTTTACTGAACCATAGAGAATTGATTTGAAATAACTTGACTAAACCAGGTCTAAACCAGGACTATCCAGGACTAAAACAGGACTATCCAGGACTAAAACAGGACTAAACCAGGACTAAACCAGGTCTAAACCAGGAGTAAACCAGGTCTAAACCAGGACTAAACCAGGACTATCCAGGACTAAAACAGGACTATCCAGGACTAAAACAGGACTAAACCAGGACTAAACCAGGTCTAAACCAGGAGTAAACCAGGTCTAAACCAGGACTAAACCAGGACTAAACCAGGACTAAACCAGGATTAAACCAGGACTGAACCAGGACTAAACCAGGACTAAACCAGAACTAAACCAGGAGTAAACCAGGTCTAAACCAGGTCTAAACCAGGACTAAACCAGGACTAAACCAGGACTGAACCAGGACTGAACCAGGACTGAACCAGGACTAAACCAGAACTAAACCAGGAGTAAACCAGGACTAAACAGGACTATCCAGGACTAAACAGGACTAAACAGGACTAAACCAGGTCTAAACCAGGAGTAAACCAGGTCTAAACCAGGACTAAACCAGGACTATCCAGGACTAAAACAGGACTAAGGACTAAAAGGACTAAACCAGGACTAAACCAGGTAAACCAGTAAACCAGGACTAAACCAGGACTAACCAGGACTAAACCAGGACTAAACCAGGACTAAACCAGGACTAAACCAGTTAAACCAGGAGTAAACCAGGTCTAAACCAGGTTCTAAACCAGGACTAAACCAGTTACAGGACTAAACTAAACCAGGACTAAACAGGAAACCAGAACTAATGTTACAGCGCTACAGTTTTGTTGTTGAAACTCATTAACGCGACACATTTGACATTTTCACTGTTTTGATGATTAAAATGTTTGTGTTTTATATTAACTTTGCACAAGAAGTGGTTTAACAAAGACTTGATTTAGCCTTTATTTTTTTACTGAACCATAGAGAATTGATTTGAAATATATCGTATTGAATCATATCGAATCAAAAGCTCACTGTATCGAGATATGTATCGTATCGTGGCTTATGTATCGAGGTATGTATCGTATCGGCAACTTCTTTATGATACTCAACACTAAGAAGTAAAATGATAAACTTCACCAAAATAAATGACAAAAACAGAAAAGGCTGGATTCCAAATGAAATCTTCAATCTACTGATGTCAACTGTATTTTAGTTTTAACCCGTCACATGCTTAAGTATTCTTGTGTTTCTCGTTTTCTGTTCTGTTTATGAGACTCAGATCCACGTAAATGTTACAGCTACATTTGGCTTGCTGCTAAAATGTCACCTGCAAAGTGAAATGTACTAACCCCAGGGAGGTTTTACCGGCTGGAGAGACTATTAAAGTCTGCTTTAGTCGAGGTGAACATCAGTGGGACTGTCACTGTTGGGCAAGTTACTTCAAAACTGTCATGTGTTATTTATGACTTGTTACTCTCATTTCAAAGTCATTCGTTACATTACAATGATACGGTTTTTAAAATGTAAAATATGACATGACTCTTACAGCACTTTTAAATTACTCTCACCAAAATAACTGCAAAGATGTTGAACTTTTGCCATATATGGACTAAACAAGGTCTAAACCAGGACTGAACCAGGACTGAAAGGACTGAACAGGACTAAAGGACTAAACCAGGACTAAACCAGGACCAGGACTGAACCAGGTCTAAACCAGGACTGAGGACTAAAAACCAGGACTAAACCAGGAGTAAACCAGGACTAAACCAGGACTAAACCAGGACTAAACCAGGACTAAACCAGGACTAAACTCCAGGACTAAAACCAGGAGTAAACCAGGTCTAAACCAGGTCTAAACCAGGACTAAACCAGGACTAAACCAGGACTGAACCAGGACTAAACCAGGACTGAACCAGGTCTAAACCAGGACTAAACCAGGAGTAAACCAGGACTAAAACAGGACTATCCAGGACTAAATCAGGACTAAACCAGGAGTAAACCAGGACTAAACCAGGACTATCCAGGACTAAAACAGGACTATCTAGGACTAAACCAGGAGTAAACCAGGTCTAAACCAGGTCTAAACCAGGACTAAACCAGGACTAAACCAGGACTGAACCAGGACTAAACCAGGACTGAACCAGGTCTAAACCAGGACTAAACCAGGAGTAAACCAGGACTAAAACAGGACTATCAAGGACTAAATCAGGACTAAACCAGGAGTAAACCAGGACTAAACCAGGTCTAAACCAGGAGTAAACCAGGACTAAACCAGGACTATCCAGGACTAAAACAGGACTATCCAGGAATAAAACAGGACTATCTAGGACTGAACCAGGACTAAACCAGGACTGAACCAGGTCTAAACCAGGAGTAAACCAGGTCTAAACCAGGACTAAACCAGGACTAAAACAGGACTAAATCCAGGACTAAATCAGGACTAAACCAGGAGTAAACCAGGACTAAACCAGGTCTAAACCAGGAGTAAACCAGGACTAAAACAGGACTATCCAGGACTAAAACAGGACTAAACCAGGACTAAAACAGGACTAAACCAGGACTAAACCAGGTCTAAACCAGGAGTAAACCAGGTCTAAACCAGGACTAAACCAGGAGTAAACCAGGACTAAAACAGGACTATCCAGGTCTAAACCAGGATTAAAACAGGACTATCCAGGACTAAAACAGGACTAAAACAGGACTATCCAGGACTAAACCAGGACTAAACCAGGACTAAACCAGGTCTAAACCAGGACTAAACCAGGACTAAACCAGGAGTAAACCAGGATTAAAACAGGACTATCCAGGACTAAAACAGGACTATCCAGGACTAAAACAGGACTAAACCAGGACTAAACCAGGACTAAACCAGGACTAAACCAGGACTAAAACCAGGACTAAACCAGGACTAAACCAGCAGGTCTAAACCAGGACTAAACCAGGACTAAACCAGGACTAAACCAGGTCTAAACCAGGACTAAACCAGGTCTAAACCAGGACTAAACCAGGACTAAACCAGGACTAAAACAGGACTATCCAGGATTAAACCAGGACTATGCAGGACTAAAACAGGACAAAAACAGGACAAATCTTGGACTAGGACTTGGAATCTAGGACCGCCCCTGAGAGAACCTCGAGCGCGTGGAGCAGGTGTCCTCAAAGCGTGACAGGGCGTCAGCTGCAGTTACCACCGTGGAGCACAGGCCTTTGCTCTGGTCCTTTTGCCCGCGGTCTACGCTGGCGACCTTTGGGCCAGTCCCGACATTCGGAACCGTAACGATGTCGTTTCACCGCTGCTGATATCGCGGTGATTTTAGTGAATTTGCATGAAGAAAAACGAAAAACCCACCACTTCAATCCAGGTTAAAAAAGCTTTGTAACGCGCATCACTGACATTTGTACCAACTAAAATATTACCATTTTTCCCTGTATTGTCTTACATTACTCCGTTACAGCAAAAAGCAACACATTACAGTAATTCGTTACTTTTATAATGCATTACTCCCAACACTGGTAACTGCACACATGGGTTTTTCCTCAATTTTGTTCATTTCTGTTGCTTCTTTAATACATTTTTGCAAATTTTCTGTACATTTCTTTTTTTTTTTGTCTGAGTCTGCCTCCTACTTACTCCGCAAAAACTACAATCTAGCCAAGTTAAGATGTCTTGAATTAAGAAAGTTTTATCATGATTTGAGTAAATTTCATTTGACAAATGAGAGGAATACGACTTTTTGTGCTTAAAATATGAAAATAGATCTTAAAATCAGAAAAACAACAACTCTTACGCACTTAAAATGAGAAACAAAATCAAATGCTGCTTGAATTAAGAAAAACACACTTGTTCCATTGATAGATCCTTTTACTTGTCAAGCTGAATCCACTCAAATAAAGTCAAATGTTCTTAATTTAAGTCGTTTTAACTTACTTAGATATTGTTTTTTGCCGTGTGCAACCACATTGTCCAGCTTCCCCACACGTGCCCACTCCTCTCACGCTCCTCCTTTTCTGATCCAACACTTCAAACCGCATTTTTGTTCCATTTTTGATTTATCTTTCTTCCCTCTCCTAACTCTCTCTCGCACGTGTCTTCCAGATTGACCCGCGAAGTCCCGCCTGCCGTCCACCTGCCGAGCCTGACCCCCGACCTCCTTCGATGTCCCGCTGTCCTCTGATGTAAGGGCTTATGTTTGTTTACGCTGCTGCCTCCAGGGGGCACTCTGCTCCTTGTCAACGTCCCTGACCTCTGCCGACAACAAAGAGCAGTTAATGCGCAAATAAACAGAGAGGGATAAACAGCCCGCAGACACAGACCTGGGCTTTATCATGCGCAGGGACACACACAAAGAAAGAACGCGCGGGGATTTGAAGGATTATGTTTGAAGTAAAAGTAAAATTAGCAGCAGAAGCAGAGTAACAGCAGTCATTTATTTATTTCTTTTCTGGGTTCGCCACCTGCTTGTCTCCAGGAACGTCGTCCCGTAATCTCTGCCACATTAATTGAGGCAGAGAATCTAACCCGCAACCTTCTACTTGAGAGCCAGCAACGCTAAGCACTCTGTCACCGCGCAGATTAATTACTGCTGAGAATTAGAGCGTTAGGTGCGCTCAAGTGGTTCACTTTATGACAGGGCAATTCAACAACTTTCACACCAACACTTTCAGCACAATTTTGGGTCGGACGAAATATTTCCAGTGTTGGGAAGGTTACTTTTAAAATGTATTCCCCTACAGATTACAGATTACATGCCCCAAAATGTAGTTAGTAACGTAATCCATTAAATTACTTAAAGTGAGTAACATAATCTGAATACTTTGGATTACTTGATTTGCTGTAGAGAAGCAAAGATGAGGAAATCTTCACATAAGATGTTTTATCTGCTAAAAGAAAATTTAAAAAAGACCAGACTTTACTTGACCAAATTAAAAATATTATTGACAGAAGAGGAGGAGACACGACCGCGCAGCATCATTTAGTCCTGTTAAATCCTGTTTGAGACATAGTTTAGACCTGGTTTTAATCCTGGTTTAGACCTGGTTTGGACCTGGTTTTAGACCTGGTTTAGACCTGGTTTAGACCTGGTTTGGACCTGGTTTAGACCTGGTTTAGACCTGGTTTTAGTCCTGGTTTAGACCTGGTTTGGACCTGGTTTGGCCCTGGTTTTAGACCTGGTTTAGACCTGGTTTTAGTCCTGGTTTAGACCTGGTTTGGCCCTGGTTTAGACCTGGTTTAGACCTGGTTTTAGTCCTGGTTTAGACCTGGTTTGGCCCTGGTTTAGACCTGGTTTTAGTCCTGGTTTGGACGTGGTTTAGACCTGGTTTTAATCCTGGTTTAGACCTGGTTTGGACCTGGTTTAGACCTGGTTTTTGACCTGGTTTAGTGTCCGGCAATGAGTGGAAGTACCAAAAAAAGACCAAAAAAAGTGAAAACAGGAAAATACCGCTGTGTAATTTATTTCAATAAAGTAACTGTAATCCAATTACCACTCACTGAAACAGTAACTGTAACTGAATACAGTTACTCATAATTTGTACTCTGGTTACGTAACTCTGGTACATGTAATCTGTTACTCCCCAACACTGAATATTTCCAACACTAGATCAAACACAACAATTCTTATATTTGATTTTTGTGAAAAATAAAATGCAAAAGGCTTCACTGACATTGCTTTCTGAAATTGCCAATCCAGTTCTGAACCAGTGTTAAATAAACTAGGACTTAATTAGTGGTAAATGGGACTAAAGCAGAATTCAACCAGGACTAAACCTTGTCTAAAACAGAATTAAACAAACACTAAACCAGGACTAAAGTAGTACTAACCCAGAATTAAAGCAATTCTAAAGCAGTGAAAAAGAGAAAATATTTTTACATTTGGACAGTAGTTTGAACTCGATTTTGAAGGCCTCATCTGGTTTCCATGCCACAAGTTGAATAAACCTGCAATATGGCAATGTCTAACAGCCAATAAACTGGACTGGAACGAGGAACAAGAGCCGCCTCTACTCTGTGGGGAGGCTGAGGTCCTTTGACATCTGCAGGACAATACTCAGGATGTTCTATGAGCCTGTAGCATCCAGGGGCATCATGTACACTGTGGTCTGCTGGGGAAGTCTGCACATGAGGGACACTATTAGACTCAGAAAGATCATGAAGAAGGTGCCATGTTGTGGGGGGAGGAGCTGGACTCTGTGACTGTAGTGTCGGACAGGACAATGTTGTCCAAAATCAGGACTATTCTGGACTCTCCCTCCCCGCACTCCACTTGGTCAGCTACAAGAGCTCGTTCGACCATAGACTCTTCATGCCACGCTGCTCCACCGAGGGCCCGTTTTGGGACTTAAATACTCAAAAATCTGAAACCACCTCCAGAGTGGAAAAGTTTAATACACTCCGCTGTAGTGTTTCCGTCTACATTGCCCAAGACGCAAAACTCTGGTCAGATCTGGTTTACGTCACGTACATCAACACCTAGGCGCCGAGCCGCCCGGCATGCATACCCAATCGAATTCCAGACACATTTGCATCACCGTATGCATGCAGATTTCCTCCCGAAAACGCTCGTCTAAACGCGGAATAAAAAGTGAAGATGAGACGTCACTTTTGCATCTTCTCAACTCTGTGCTGTAAAGTCTTACTGTACAACCTTCTGCAATATTCTCTTCACACCTCCTTTTTGTAAAACTGGACTGATGTAAAAATGTTATGGAAGTACTACATTTTTATCATTGAAGTTTATTTTATTGTGGGTTTAATTGATTAAGACTTGCAGTTATTTTCTTTAAGCTACTGATATATATATATATATGTTTTATATTTGAACTTCTGCTGCTCAGCTGCATGTCTAAAATGAAAAGAATTTCCCCTTGGGGATGAATAAAAGTAATTCTTACATGTGGACATGTGCCCTACCACATGTCCACATGTAAGTGTTCAGCGCAGCATCTGAACACTGAACACTCACATGTGGACGTGTGGAGGGGCAGCTGGATAACATGTGTTTACCGTGGGTTACATCAGTGGCCTATTTACATTATAATCACAACTAACAATCTTACACATTTAGTTTCATTTCTGTTTTGTGTCTTTCCAGGTATTATAGAAGCCTTCCTTGGATGTAAGTACAGAGTGTTATTATTGCAGCTGAAGCGGTGCTCTTATGTGACGCACGTGTGGTTTTTTGATGTGCAGGTTGGATGGAGAACAGGTCGAATGTCCGCTGGAACGATCGTGATAACCGGGGGAATACTGGCCGGAGTCATCCTGCTGTGCATCATAGCGGTGCTCTGTTACTGTAGACTCCAGGTACATGTCACTCTTTATCTAAATATACAGCAGGGATCATTTAGTTTTGTTCCGTTGGTCAAATATGCAGACCGCTGTTGGTAGAAGCTGAAATGCTCAAATCCACTCTTTTGGTAAGGAGGCTGTAAGTGATAGTGCCATGGATTTTGTTAGTAGATGTGTTTCTTAAATACTACTACTAGTTTATTATATTACTATGAATTACTGACATCATAAAGAAAATATAACCTGTAGTCTCAAAAAATTTTCTGATTTTCAAGTAGCTTTGGGAACAACAGATGAATAAATCCAACAATAGTTTCACCATTTATAAAATATACAGTACGTCTGTTATTTATTTATTTATTTTGAGTATATGCTACTTATACTCACTTGAAATAGACTTTCTTTTTTTTTTTTTTTTTTTTTACAAAACAAAAACAAAACAGACCACAACTACATGGACCATGACAGAAAGAGTCCAAGCTGAAGCAAAAGAACCAAACCCTATTAAAAACAGAATTCCAAGAAAGAAAAGTTTGCATTTACAGCTTAACTTATGACTCACTGTACATATAAGTGACAAAATATAAATTAAAACAAACTAAATTGAATGCATAACACTTTTACACTTTACACTTTATACATTTTTCGAAGGTTTTTACAGTGCTGGACCTCACGTTGTTCCATAAACTAACCCCCTCCAACAGAAATACAATCACTTCTTTTCTTAGTTCTTATGTTCATTTTTTTTTTTTTAAAGATGCCCGTTTTGATTTTTTTATAAATTTTTTTTCATTTATGGTTGTAATAGCAATGTTAACAAAGGCACAAAAGATTATCGTTTATGATCGTACAAAATAAACCATAATGAGAATGAAAAAAATGTAAGGATTTTTTGTTTATGGTCGTACAAACTAATAGGCGAGTTTCAGCTGACGTCATTGTTATTAAAAGCCCGCGTTGCATGCTGGGAAATATTTTGGTCGGAGGCAAGAAACACAGTAGTGGTCAAACACAGTGCGTAACCTCGCGTATTTATCCCCGATAACGGTAAATTCCTGCTGCATTATCGGATGCACAAATAGAAGCACGGAAGAAGGAAAATGTCTTTTTCGTATTCCGAGTGAAAAGAACCGCTAACGGTGAATTAAACGGCTTTCAAACATCCGCAGAGCAAAACGTAGAAGATCCTAGCAAACCGTGGACTCCAACAAGTTCAACAACACATCGAGACTCTTGGAGGTTTTCATCTTTTCTGCTGTGAATGGCCCAGGAGTTTCCACCAAGTCATTGTGGATATCGCCAAAGTGAATATTTGTCCAGGTAGTTGGCGATTCTGACCAGAAATTTGGTTTGGTCCAGGCTCTTTAGGGGTTGAAAAGGGTGATTTGTCGTCCATCGATGCTTATGACCAATTTCTGGTCAAATGGTCTTGGGTCCTCTGCCGTTAGAGTGGATAAATAACCGGGATCAATACCCTTTACGTGCTTTCTCGCTCCGTCCGTCATGTTGAATTAGTGTTTCTTGCCGCCGACCAAAATAGTTCCCAACATGCAACGCGCGCTTTTGTCAACAATGAAACTCGCCTATACTAATGTTAAAAGAGGCACAAAAGTTTATCGTTTATAAAAATAAAAGGTAATGCTAAAAAAAATAAAATAAAATTTCAAGAAAAGCATGTGTTTAATCAATAGTCGTGGTCTACAGTAGCTCTAGTCTTGTAGGTATTTTTGTAAGAATTTCTGTAAGTTTTTTTTTATTTTACCCCCTCCCTCGTCCCGGTGGCTGACATGTGCTTTAGTCTTGTCAAACTGCTATCTTGCTCAGAATAAAGTAGCTAATTACTATTTAATTTAACTTATTACAGCTCTCAGGAGGTTAGTTGTGTGCATGTATTTGTAGAGAACGTTTTGCTCCATACCTAAAGTTTTGTGGAGCTGTACAAGAAGGATTTTTGTAAGTTTGACAATCGAGCTTGTATCTTAAGGTTAACTCATTTGAAGTTTTTCATCTGATATATTGAACGTAACTCTTTTTGTCCACCTATAGTTTCCCAAAGCTCAGTTCTTGATTTATGACATGTGTTTCTGTGTGTCTGTAGTACTACTGCTGTAAGAAGCCTGAGGCGGAGGTGGGCCTGGGCTCTCTGGGGGCCGACCCTCTCTCTCACTTCCCCTGCGACGCCTGCGCCGCTCTGGAGATGGACGGGACCGACATCACCCCCGTGTCCCTGGACCAGCTGTGCACCCCCTCGCCCCTGTCGCCCCTGTCCCCCGCCTCCCCCCTCAGCCTGTGCCCCTCCTGCTCCCCGGGACTGGCCCACCACCACGAGCTGCTCAACGGGGGCGAGCGGCTGGGCTTCCACACCTACTACGAGCCCCCGTCCCACGGCTCCACCCTGCCGCACACGCCCTCCCCCCTCAGCCTGAGTTTCTACGGGTCTTCGGAGATGTTCCCCCCTCCCCCGCCCCCGCTCCAGTCCTACAGCACGGATGTTTGACTGCCACAAGACGGACAATTCCAGCACACTCACACGCACTGCAAAAAAGAGGGTGATTTACGTTTGAGGAAATGACTTGAATTCTGAATATTTGTTTTTAAAGCTCCTATATGACACAAAATTGACTCTTGTGAGCTTTAAGTCATGTTAAAATGTTGTTACCTCCTCAAAAACAGACCTGGAGTTGTGTTTTGTTTCATTCACACGTTTGAGTTTTCGTCTCCAAAGCTCTAAATGCTCTGTTCCACCTTGTGATGTTATGAATCTGTAGTTTTCAAGTGAACAGCTGCATTTTACCTTTTATTCACTGGAGTTTGGATATTCCTGGGGTGAAATCCAAATGATTCTGGTGAAAGTGTATGGAGTTTGTTTCTGTTTGTGACAAGAAACCAGCCTATAAATGCAGAATTTTTGTTTTAAACACGTGTTTTGTTTCATAAAACCAACTCCAGGTCTGTTTTTGACGAAGAAAGAACATTATAACGTAGATTGGAAAAGCGTGTAATATACGCTCTTTAAGTAGCTTGAACAATTTTTTTTTTTTAACTTGGCTATTACAGATTTTTCCTTTTAACATTAAGCTCAATCATCTGTCAGAGGAGTGAGGAAATAGCACTCAAAATAACACAAATGTAACTTTCTCATTGTTAATCATCTTACTTCAACTTAAAGTGGAACTAAACACTAAATTAACTTTTAGTGTGACTAAACCAGAGGTGGGCAAACTGCGGCCCTTTAATCTTTTTAATCTGGCCCGCCGAACTTGAATAAATAACAAATAAAATACAACAATAATAATAAAAAAAAAAAAAAAACTTGTTAATGTTTTATTTTTCCTGCAATTCCAGCATTTACCAATAGAGGGCACTTTAGATACATTCACCTTTATCGAGGTTCGTCGTATTACGATGCATTCAGATTATGCTGTACTGACCCCTAAACCCTTCTGTAAAGATAGAGAATGTCGAGCGGATAACTAAATATTTTTTTACTGAACACCGATCAACTGCTGTATGCCCGATATGCAAAGAGACTGTTGCGGTTTTTAAAGAATATAATATCAGCCGACGCTTTACCACAAAACATGCTGACGATGCTGGCAGGAAGTCAGAGAAAGTCATATCCCATGTTATTTTTTTCTCTTATAAGGTGGTTTACCAAAAAACTCCCTCCATCTCCTCCTGGTCCGACTCTTCCGTCAAATTTTAGAACTCTTTGTGTCCCACGAGTCAAAAAGTTTGCCCACCCCTGGACTAAACTGTGTACATGGTGTTTTAATAGAACTGTTTACTGTTCCTTGTCATTTGTAGCTTTGTGGTTAAAAACATACAAAAACTAAGTGAGTGTGCTGCATGCTGTGGCCCTTTCAGTTTGAAGTACTTTGTGACATTACGCATGACTGCCCTGGTTAAGGAGCGGGGTTTGAAGTGTGGATACTTGTTGGACCAATCACACTGTACCTCATAAGTTCAGACCACGCCCCTCCCCCGCTCTCACGCTCTGCTTCAGTCCACACACACACTGCCAGTCTAACAGCTCTAGTTTCACTGTAGCTGTGGGCAGAGTTTAGGCGTTTAGTCCCACTTTAAACAATCAAACAGTGAATCAAACTACTACATATTCTGAATTCAAGTTATTTCAATATGGAAGATAATTTGTTTCATCAGATTTTGAGTTTTAAATGCCACATGTCTGAATTATTTTTATTCTGAATTTTAGTTGCTGTAATTGTAAGTGTACATTTTCAAAGTGTTTGAATTTTGACTGTAGAATTTGAGGGCCGAAAGGACGAGATCACAGATACAAGTGGGCAAGTCCCACCAGAAGGAGGCCCCAGGACACGCTGGAGGGACTATGTCTCTGGGCTGGCCTGGGAGCGCCTTGGGGTCACCCTGGAGGAACTGGAGGAAGTGTCTGGGGTGAAGGAAGTGTGAGAGTCCCTACTTAGACTTCTGCCCCTGTGCCCCTGGATAAGCGGAAGAAAATCGATGGATGGAATTTGAAGGCTTGAATATATTTGTACTGAATATTTAAAAGGTGAAATCTTAATTTTGTATTTGAAATATACTGAAAAAGTATACTTAAAATTTCAGCAGCTAAAATTCAGAATAAAAAGAATTCAGTTCATTTTTCAGATTTCAAAAATTCAAAGTGAGAAATTCAGCGGTATTTAAAATTTAAAATCCGATGGAACAAATTATCTTCCACATTTTAACTTCAGATGTTGCAGTGCTACAATGACGCTGTACAGCACACAGAAATGAAGCCACAACTGTTTGTGAGGTGTGTTCAAATAGATTTTTTTTCTATAACTAATTTCAATTTTGTTTTGACAGTTCACAGTTCACAATGCCAATAATTATAACATTGTTTAAAAACATAAGCTTAATGATTATACAGACACTCGATAAATAAGGGGACTGTGGAAGTGCAGTTTCTACATTTCAAGTAGATTTAGCACAAAGTAAGTTTTTATTATTTATGGAGATTACACAGTATTGGTTTGTATTCAAATGTTAAAGGTGCACTATGTAACTTTTTAGTTGGGGGTCCGTCACCTGCTTGTTTCTATGGATATGTCATTGCTCTGCCTGGAAAGTTCCACAGTGTGACATTAAACAGTTCTACCTTACATTTATTCGATTACAGGTGGTTTTATTAGCCAGGCTGGCGCCACCTAGTGCCTCCGCTCAGTTTAATTTCTCTTCAGCGACTAGGTCAGGAATCAAATACACTAGACAGTTTGCAAGAACCCCGGAAGTGCGAGTTCGGGCACCAGCCAATCAGCGAAGAGCCATACATTCTGTGTTGGCAACGATTCCTGAGATTGAGGATTTAAAGCTGGAACAAAGAGAAGGTTTAGTGAATTTTGTCAAGGGGAAAGACGTTATTGCTCTTCTTCCTACGGGATTTGGGAAAAGCTTAATATACCAGTTAGCCCCAGTATTACATGCATTACATCGCCACGACCAAATAGCAACGATTGGTTAAATTTAAAAAAAAGTACCCGCCTACCGTTGAGTGAACGAATCCTAATGCTGTGAGGTCAGACTGTTTCCACAAAGTGAAACCGGCTGATGACTCGGGCTATGGTTTTATAGCTCAAAAATATAAAGAAAAACAGACATTCTGATTCTGAGCGGGGTCGCCTCTCCACAGATCTGACCTGTAACTCGGTCTGCTTTGGTCTCTGTGAAGATAGAAAGGTTTAATGCCAAACTGTGAAACATTCCAGACAAAGCAACAACATCTGCACGGAAAAACACATTTGACGAACCCTTCCAGCCACCAGAAAAGTTACACAATACACCTTTAAATATATATAGAGGTATTTAATTAACTTTTTATTACCTTTAAATTGTAATCATCACAAACATAAATTTAAATGCACTGGATTTGAAATACTAAATGAATCCCAACACAATCTTTAGTATGTTTTGGTGAGAGCACAAAGCAGATTCACATTTACGTCACTACTTCTCGAGAAACTTCGTATTTTAAGTCTAGAGAAATGAACTCGGATTAAACTTTTTCAGCTGAAGTGATGTGTGACAGCCTATTTCTCTCCTCACAGTCTTATTGAAACCATAAAACTCTCCGGTCTTTCCCTTGGGAGCTGCTAATTGTGAAAAAGACATTCAAACTTGAGTGACAATTTAAAGAGTCCCACTACGCTCCTCTGGGGTACCCCTAAGGGACCTCTATATTCATCTTACCGCGCACTAATATGACCCAATTGTGCCGTTACCTTGTTTTGTACGAAATATTTTAACATATTTATTATCCTGTTGTCAATTCTAATTTAATTCTTTAAACCCATGGCTCACTGGAGGCTTGATGTGTGATAAAATGAGCGTCGGAAACAGACTTTAGAGACGCTTTATTTCCAGTTTCGTGGTTATGGCGGTAGTTTTCTGAGTGCTCCGTTTTACACCACATGTTTAAATCCTACTTTTACGATGCTGAACCCAAAGCCAAAATGAGAGGAGAAAAGGTTTAATTATATAGTAGCTGGTATTTTAATTATTGTCGCTGTAACCAACTACATTATTCAACATTTAATAATTTCTTCACTTATTTTTTGAAGGTGTAACTTTTTTTGTGAAGGGTTTGCCACCTGCTATCCACAATTATCAACTTCCAAAATTAGATGATACCATACTTTGAGACAGGCACAAAGGTCAGTTTTTCCTACAGATTCCATTGTAAAAAAGAAAGAGAAATATCCAAAAAGTAAATTCACAAATGTTGAACCACATCATTGGCCTATTGCTGTGTTTCAGATTAATTCACAACATTCTATAGACCAATGTTATTAAATATATATGGGGAGCGGCTAAAATTAATATTGTTAAAATGCAGATTTTTGTTGCCATACAGTGAATTCTTGTGTCTAGACCAGGGGTGGGCAATTATTTTCATTCACGCACCGCAAAAAGCAATATCTTGGCTTAAATTAACTTGATTTTAAGTGCAAAGAGTTGTTGTTTTTCTTATCTGAAGTGTAGCAAGATGTATTTTTATGTTTTAAGTACGAAAAATCTTGGCAGATCATTTTACTTGTGAAATTTACTCAAACTTTCATTAAACTTTCTTAATTCAAGTCATCGTAACATGGATAGATTTTAGTTTTTGCATTGTGAGGCCAGAAAACAGAAAATATTGTGGAGGGCCGGGCCAAAATGTCAAAATGTCAGCTCAGTTCTGCATAATATTTATTGCATTTCTTTATAAAAAAGCAGTGAATAGGATTGTTTTGACAAGCTGGTGAGACTGGTAAGAGTTTATGTTATGACTAAGCAATGAAAAAGTGAGGTTGCCTTACAAAAAATGTCATAAAAAACACCTCTAAAGTAAAAGCAATGCTGTTTTAGTTCATGCAGGAGGTAAAATGATAAATTATGTTTATTTTGTAATTCCAAATTAGCTTAAAGGTTGTATGGAGGATTTTTTTTGTTTCAAATTGTCAATGATAGCATTATAGAGGTGCAGTAGCCTTGTAATTATGATGACCAAAAAAAAAGAGAATAAAAATTCATCAACTCTGGACGTGGTGGGGCTAAACATTTGCCAATAGATAACGACACTGCCTCGTTATCTGTGAGCTGACAGGCTGTCAATCAAACTCCCTACGTTTCTAGCGTAACTGACTTGCCTGCGCGCTGCCGTTACGTGGTTTACGTACACCTGTCACGCAGTCCACAGACGCAAGACGCACAGACGCTGTTTACTCCACCAACGCAACAGTTCTTAGCGGCTTTTTTGACCTATATCTTCCTCGCAGTTCACACAAAGTTTGTTGCAATGGCGACAAGAATCCAGGAGCTGTTAGCCGCAAAAGAAAGTCCGTTTTTGAGGTCGCTGAAAGAAGAAGACAAGGGGAAAAGCAGCGAAGCCAAACTAAGGTGATTCTTGAAGATTCATTCCAGCGATGGCGCGACTGAAGCAGACGCAGGGTCTAAAGACTGACGCACTGGTCGCCAAATTACTCCTGGACAGGTCACTTCTGCTTATTATGAAAACATACTTTATTTCCAAGAGCTAGACAAACGTTTTTCAGGACACGAAAGCGATATCCTATGTCTGAAAACGTAATTTTCAAGGCAAAGAAAGAGTCCGCTTGCTGCTGCGTGTTGTAGCTAGTTCATTCGCACTGAATCTCCGCGCAACCTTCTCTGCTCCCCTTTCCTGCTCCTGTCCCCGCTGCCCGCTCCGCTCTTCTCCCTGCTCCTCACTTCTCGTCCGTCAACTAAAGGATCGTATGTGGGCTGGGAGCTGCACAATGCCCATGTCTTGTCTAAACACTGATAGAAATGTTCAGGTTCAACATTTGTGAATTTACCTTTTGGATATTTCATGGTAAAGTACAATGTAATCGATAAGGAAAACTGTTTCCCTCATCTGGGTGTCGGGCTGGGGATCATTAGGAAGTTGCAGATACTATACATATCTTTATACGGCTTTTGATTCAATATGATTCGATATGATACATTTTGAAATTGATTCGATACGGCATTCAATAAAAATTAATGGGTAAAGCATGGATGTGATGCTAAAAGTCTTTGTTAAACCACTTCTTGTGCAAAGTTCATATGAAACACAAACATTTTAATCGTCAAAACAGTGAAAATGTCAAATGTGTTGGATAAACGAGTTTCCTTCCTCTGAACAAGACACAAAACTGTACCACTGTAACAAAATAATTTAGCAAAATACAGCAGCCCACGATATCGATACTGTATCATCACATTAAACGATACGATATTTAAATATTTTTGTACACCCCTGTCTGGGAGAATGACATAATCACATTCAAGCATCTGAAATCCAGTAATATGAAATTATAACTAATAATTGCCTTGAAAACACCGCAGACACAAGCAGGCGACGTCATCAGGCCAAGTTACAGGTCAGATCTGTGGAGAGGCGAGCTTGCTCATAGTAGAATGCGTGCTTTTCAATTGTTTGGCGACGCCTATAATTGAATAAACACAAGCTGGATGTGTTTAATGCCATACTGTGTCATATTTCAGGCAAAGTAAAAATATAGTGCACCTTTAAAATGTTATTTACATGTATTTTTTTTTCTATCATAAAGTGTTTTGAAGCAATGGTTTAATCACAATTTAAGCTACTTGACTTAGTGATTGTGTATTTAGTTGAATTCCACTTCTGAATGAATACAAACTAGACGGGCTCTCTTTTCTACCTTTATCTTGTCTCGGTTTCACTGTTTTCAAGGTCGTTTTGTTGTTTTTCTGCTTGGCACAAAAAAAAAAAAAGAAGATACAATTATTTACTTGATGAATTGCTGTATTTCAAGTGACGTCAACGAAAATTCCGGTTTAATTTGTAGCTTTGTAAATTAAACATAAAGCAGCCACAGTTTCGTTTTGATTCCAATGTACTGTATCACGAACCTCAAATTGTCTGGTTGTACTTATCCAGCTACACCTTTTACCTGCCCCCGTCTGCAGACTTTAGAGAATGCAGTGACGTCATCTGATACCCGGCAATAAAAGCAGAACTGAACAGAGGACCTTGTGAATGACTAGTGACAGTCACAATGGTATCTGTGTAGTCCCCTCTGCTCTTGCTCTTTCCACTCTCCCTTCTCCTTTTACCTCTTTCACTCTCATTCTCCAGACTCGGCCCCATTTTCTCACATCCTCCACCTTAGGGCTAACGGCCATCGTGGGAATTCTGCTCGGTTTTCCTGAAAGCCAACACGAAGAAATTTATATTGTAGACCTTTTTTTAATATCGTATGTGACCAGAATGTTCAAATTTAAAGGGTCTATATGACACTATTTTTGGACTTTTGTTTCATTCGCACATGTTTAACACAAAAAACCTGCATATTTACGCTTTAAGAGGTCTTCTCTCGATCTAAAAACACTCTCTTCCACCTTGTGATGTCATGTGGTAACACAGGAAAGGCTCCACTGTGTTTTTAAACTCCATAGACCTTCACTAGAATCATTTGGCTAAGTTCACCACTGGAACTGCCAATTTCGACTTAACTAAAAGTAAAATGTAGATGTTAACTTGAAAACTACTGCTCACTACATGACATCACAAGGTGGAGCAGAGCATTTTGAGCTTTGGAGATGTAGACAGACTGATAAATCTTTACTCAAACATGTATGAATGAAACAAAACACAACTTCAGGTTTGTTTTTGAGGAGGTAACAACATTATAACATGGATTAAAGTTCACAAGAGTCCATTTTGTGTAATATAGAACCTTTAAGGAATAGAGGCAACCACACCACAATGTCTGGGTAGAAAAACATCACTTAGTTTGCTTTATTTTCATATGTTGTAATATTTTGACGTGAACCGAAGTTTCTCCATTGACATCACATTATGTTCCAATTCATTTTTGTCTCCAGTTGCCTCCATTTCCGAATTGACGTCCGGAAGTGCTGCAATGTAGGGAAAACTTAACTCCCATTTAATGCTTTTCTATGGCAAAATATCTGTGGAAATGTCTCGCGTATTTTCCACCAGCTTCGTAAATCTGCCCTATCACCAAATTTTTAACCAAAAAGGTCAACAAAGGATAAACATTCTTCCCATGAAGAATTTATCCACAACTATCAAGGTAATAAAGACGAAACCGTAAAGGTGAACAACAACGACGCATTAGTGAACAAAACTAACATTATGGTCATGAATAAAACATAAGTAACTTTTTTAACTCAGACTGATTCTACAGTTAAAATTAAAAATCGATTTCATAAAGTAGATATCAGCATAGATAGAGAGATTTGTGCAATTTAAATGCTCGACGTTAAATCTGTGAACATGTGTAGCACTCGAACTGCACAAATCTCTCTGTCTATGCAAATATCTACATCATGAAATTGATTTTTAATTTTAATTGTAGAATCAGTCTGAGTTCACGAGCTCCTTATGTTTTATTCATGACCATAATATTAGTTTTGCTCAGTAGTTCACTAATGCGTCGTCGTTGTTCACCTTTACGTTTCTTTAAATTCTTCATGGACAGAATGTTTATCTTTTGTCAACATTGTTGGTTGAAGATTTGGTGATGGGGCAGATTTAAGAAGCTGGTGGAAAATACGCGAGACATTTCCGAGGCATTATTTTGCCGTAGAAAACCATTAACCGGACATCTACGTCGTGGCACTTCGTGAAAAAACGTCTATTTAGAATGGTTTTGTTTATGAACTTTTAGAAGGTCTATTGATACTTTGCAGTGACATCGCGCTGGGCAGGTTCTACATGTATGTCTATGTTGAAATGGCCAACAGCTACCATGATGACGCAACGCACACACTAGCAAACACAACCTGATACGTTTTAAAATAGTCAACAACACTCACGAAAAAACACAAAATGATTTAAACAACAGCGCATTTTCAGGAGCCTGTGATCAATACGAACGTTTATGGTTTTGTTTCGTAGTTTGAGTTTAAACAAAACGGCGATCGTGACTAACTGAAAAACTGTTGGCTAACGCTAGCTAGCTTGTAATTATGCTAGCTAGCTTGTAATTAATTCTGAAAATAACTCGTTTAACAGCACGAATCAGATATTTTTTTGTAGTTCCAATTAAGTTAGTTCTTTACGGTCAGATTGTGTTCAAACAAAACTCAAATTAAGATCGTACACGAGTAACAGTTATGCTAACAAGCATGATGCTAACAGTGCCTCTAGTTAGCATCACGCCCCTCGGGAATATTGACAACATTAAGTGCAAAATATCAATAGTGAGTAGTATTTATCAAGGTAAATCAACACAAGACATCGTAATCTGCAATGTCTTCCACACAGAACAATATAATAATGACTTTTCTTTATTGATTTAATGGACATTTTGTGGCGATTGATCATGTCGTTCCAGTTTAATCATCAAATAATGGACCGTAAAAGCCAATACACGATATCTGAGACAAAAAGCCTATGAATTTGTATAATCTTTTTTAACTGGCACTTGATGAATGTGTTCTTGTGGGTGTTTGTATACAATATATAACATGAATAAAATGTGAACTGAAATTAATTTTACTGTTGGTGATTTCATTATTGCAGATGTAGATTATAAATACATATCAGACACAAAAAATAGGTCTTTAAAAATGTACTTTCATTCTTTTCCACACACTTTTTTTGTTTATTTTTCCTTAAAATATAAACAACTGCCTGAACTGAACCAGGACTTAGACCTGGACCAGACTGGGATTGACACCAGGACCAGACCTGGACTAGACTGGGACTGAGACCGAGACCAGACCTGGACCAGACCTGGACAAGACCAGGATGGACACCGGGACCAGAGTGGGATTGACACTGGGACCAGACCATGACCAGACTAGGACTGACCAGACCGGGACGGACACCAGGACCAGACCATGACCAGACTGGAACTGACACCGGGACCAGACTAGGACCAGACCGGGACCAGACCTGGACCAGACCGGGACTGAGACAGGGACCAGACCTGAGACCAGGGACCAGACCGGGACCAGACCTGGACCAGACCGGGACTGAGACCAGACCATGAGGGACCAGACTGAGACCAGACCGGACCAGACCAGGACTGAGACCGGACCAGACCGGGACCAGACCTGGACCAGACCTGGACCAGACCGGGACCAGACTGGGACTGAGACCAGGACCAGACTAGGACCAGACCGGGACCAGACCAGGACTGACACCGGGACCAGACCAGGACTAGACCAGGACTGAAAACGGTTTAGTCCTGGTTCAGTCCTGGTTCCGTATGCGTCACAAAAGTCCGGCATCGGAAACGGGAAACAACCATTATTCGTTTTTTCCACAAACACAAAATCGAAAACTGAAACACGAATCATTATTGTTTTTTCATTTTGGTTTTGGAGACAAATAATGAAGAAAACAGTTGTTTTTTTGTTTTCTTATTTTTTGGGTTTTATATTGAAAAACTAATGAACGAATGACACATGGATTTATGTACAGTATGAATAAATACACTGAATATTTTCACATTAGATTATTTAAGTATAATGTACTTTCATTCTTTTCCACATACTTTTTTTTTTACTTTTCCTTCAAATATAAACAACTTCCTTCACATCTTCTCTGAACTGACTATTTCCCAAACTAAATCTTCTAACCATTACAGGAAATTGGTATAGTGAACAAAAACCTTACCAACTGACAAAAGCTAATATAGAATACCTTGTCTTCTTATATTTCATGTTGACATTCCATATTGGCTCTACGGGAACTTTGTTGGAATCGGATTACACATTTGAACAGGGAAATCTCTACAGCGCCTCCGGGAATGACGTCCTGGTTATTGTACTGTGCCGGTCCATATGATATTGATTTGATTATGCTTTAAGGTAAGACACCATAGATGAATTTCCTGTACCTGTAGATTTCCAAACACTTGATTTTGTGCTTTTTTTAATAAACATAACATTTTCAAATTGATGCACAGAAAACTATAAATGATTGCAGACATTTGAATCTTGAAAATCCAACTAAAGGTTAAGAGTTAAGTTTTATTATGACATTTTTTTTATCTGTTTTAATGTTTCCTCATCACAAACAGACCTGGAGTTGTGTTTTGTTTCATTCACACAAATTTAACACACAATTCCTTCATATTTAACGCTGTGTTCTTCTCTCTTAAAAAACTCTTGTTCCCCTTGTGATGTCATCAAGTGGTAATTCAGATTGTTACACAGATTTTAAAAGCTACTGATGAAGTTTAAAACTCCAAACATTTCATTTCGCGAGGACAAAAAACCCCAAACAAACAGCGACCCGGCCGCAGATAAACGGAAGAAAATGGATGGATGGATGGATGGGCATTTGACTAGAATCAACACAATAATGAAATAATTTGCAGCACTAGAATTGCCAAACTTTGAAACTACATCTACTATTTTAGCCTTGTTGAAACTCTTTGTGCACGAGAGGATAATGTAGACTTCATGTTGTAACCTCAAGTGAATAAAAATGTAAACTTTTTTTTAAGGCAACAAATTGCCTCAAAAAACTTGCCTTTTTCCTTCAGTGAGCTACCTTAACAAAACTAAAACCAACAAACAGCGGTCACAAGAAATTAAGCATATACAGCAGACATGTCAAACTCAGGCCCAGGGGCCAAATTTGGCTCGTGATATAATTATATTTGGTCCTCAAGATCATATCAAATATGTATTAGAGCTGCGCGCCGGCTACAGATAGACTATAGAGACATTATTTATTTAAAATGTTATTATTTTATATTCTGCTTGTTCTGGATTCAATGTTTAAGCAAAACTATTATTAAACATTTATTTTAATAAGAAAAGGTTTAACATTACATAACTCAAAAGAAGAGAAAACATGCAGATCTTGTTGAAATTTTTCAATAAATATTTAGTGTGGCCTACGACCTAGTCCCAGTTTTTAATTTTGGCCTTTGTGAATTTGAGTTTGAGTCTGATATACTGATGATACAGTGTAAGAGCCATGATAAGACTTAGATGGGGAACATCTTAGATCTTTGTAAAACATGAACAATTATCCATTCATTAGTGCACAAAGTCAGGCATCAAAATTAGGCATTTACAATGGTAATTAATTAAATTCTACTTATTCAGCACAGTACGTATAATTCATAAATCTTTGGCGAGCTACTTGGTACGAGGTGGAGAGTTACTGGTAGCTCCCGAGACCCTTGTTCTAGTGTATTCTAGAGTAAAGCAGTTCAAATGAGGCTAAAAATAGCTGTTAAATTTATAACTATCACATGACATAACAACAAAACACAAGTAACAACACTATAACTTGACTAAACCCCCCCAAGTTTGCGTATTATAACACCTTTAATATCTTCAAAATGTGTACATGAAGAAAAAGTACATGACTGAAAAATGATGTGAATACAAAACTGTCGCAGGTTTGTCTTTATAAATCTATGTCTGACACGAGATGATTCCATAGGCAAGTGAAAGTTCAAAGTTCAGTTTCTCAACCACAAAATAAATTAAAAGTACTTTTTGTAAACCTCTGTGTGATTTTTGACACTCACTGTATATTCTTTCATTTTTAAGGAGGAATAAATCTGGAAGTTACAGCTCAAGATGAAGTAACTGAAGCTGAGTTTCTTTTCTGGGTAGAGGAAAGACTTGTGGTCACAAAAAGGAACTGAGAAACTGGTGACTGGAAGACACTAGAGCGAAGAGGGAAGTCCAACCTACTGTCATTTTTGTATTACTTATGACCTAATTCTAGTAGGTGGGAGTAGCCTAGTATTGGTTTTAAACCTGACTCATCGTGACTAATCCTATTTTTTATTTGTTAATTAAATCTATTTAGAGCTTTCAGTCCTCATACTGTATTTTAACCTTTGTTTGGTTGATAATGTATTTAAATTAAAGGTCTTATTTTACTCCTGTGAGGTTTAAGCCATGTTGTTACCTCCTCAAAAACATACCTAGAGTTATTTATTTTATTTATTTATGTTTAATTAATTCTTTATTATTAGTCTGTTTACATCTCCAAAGCTCTAAATGCTCTGTTCCACCTTGTGATGTCATGTAGTTTTCAAGTTAACACTGAAACAAATCCACGTATCACCGTATCGGAAACGGAAATCTGCATCCACACACGTCATTTATGTGTCCGCAGTCCTTCTTTATCCACACGGCTTTGAGCATGTGTTTACGTTTTACAGAAACTTAAAACCACATGGCTCATTTGCATAAACTGAGCGCTCAAAAAACAGCTCGCTCCTTGTGCGCTGATATGGTTCAGTTTCTGTCGGACTAAAGGACACAACTGAGTGGAATATGAGTGTTCTTTCTGTGACAGAGGGGTGTTCTGCTGATGGTGAGTCTGTTCTGTGTTTCTATCGCGTTGTAGATGGCTCATGTTAAACATTTCAGAGATTATACGTCTGCAGGTCGTACACATAGACCGTATAGATGAATATATTCTAGCCTCTTCGCGTTTTGGTGGTGAATTAGCTAGTTTGTGGTGCATAGAACTACATCAGTGTATCAGCTTTTTCAGATCCATACTCAGATGAATTCGTGGGAGTTGGCGGCACCAGATCGTTCCGTCTCTGGAGCCATTTCCCATCGTATTAGTGCGAACGAACACTGCATCCGCAACGAAAACGACTCAAATACGTACTACTGTGGACGGGGCCTTACCTTTAGTTCAGT
The DNA here is from genome assembly GCF_026225935.1 of Boleophthalmus pectinirostris. Taxonomy (NCBI): domain Eukaryota; kingdom Metazoa; phylum Chordata; class Actinopteri; order Gobiiformes; family Gobiidae; genus Boleophthalmus; species Boleophthalmus pectinirostris. The sequence goes on along the minus strand of NW_026570971.1, from coordinate 11,343,425 downwards.
AGAGATTGGCAATTCCAGGGCTGAAATCATCCAAATGATTCTAGTGAAGGTGTGTGGAGTTTAAAAACAGTGGCACACTTCCTGTATGACCACATGACATCACAAGGTGGAACAGTGTTTTCTGTTTGAGAGAAGAATTCAGGGTTTGCGTGTTAAAAACGTGAATGAAAAAACTCTCATACAACTCCAGGTATGTTCTTAATGAGAACACAAAATTATAACATAGATCAGAAAATTGCATAACATGGACCCTTTAACAATCATTTGACTAGTTGACTGATTGAAAAAAATTATATTTATATATATATTACATTTTAGATTACTGCGATATCATTTATCAAAATACTACAACTTCTATTCTCCAACCACTCAACGTTATCTATAACAGTCTGTGCAGATTCATTCTCCGCTGTCCCTTCAGAACTCACCACTGTACGATGTATCACCAACTGTCCCCGCTTCATCTGTCCTCCCGACGTCAACTTCACTGGTTATTATTTATTTTTAAATGTATTAATCTCAGTTCTCCTGAATATCTTAAACAGTATTTAATTCCATTCAGATCCTCTTATAGTTTACGTCATGCAGATCAGATATTTTTTTGTTGTCCCAAGAGTCAAAAAACAAATAGGAAAATACTCATTTAAATATAAAGCTCCTTCTGATTGGAACAATCTTCCCTCATCGATTCGAGCTTTAACTTCTGTCCCTTTATTTAAAAATGCTCTGGTTCAACATTTACATAACCCATGTCATTGTTTTTGATTATTTTGCTGAATTTTGTTGTTTATCTTGTTGTATCCTTTGATTATCTTTGAACTCTGTCTATTATTATTATTTATTATTATTATTATTTATTTATTTATTTTTATTTTTTTCTTTCAAATTTGTTTTATTATGTGTGAAACAGTCAAGCGTGAGTGAGTGTGACTGTGTGTGTGTGTGTGTTGTGTGGTTGTGTTGATTTTGTTGTTTTGATGCTTATTTGAATTGATGTCTCCTACCGTCTGCCCTACTGTATCTGTCTTTTGTTGTTGTATTTATTTATGAGGACCCCCTTGAAAACGAGATGGTGACACGTCTCAAGGGGCTTATCCTCCAAACAAATAAATTCAAATATTGTGTATACCTCAGCTGTCCTGCACTACAGAGGCAAAAGACTTTAACTTGCCACTTGAGTGTGAAACTTAGAAAAATGACTTCAAAGTTTCTGTTTTGTCCAGACAAAAGTATAATAGATAGGATTCCCAAAATTTGACAACTAGTCACTATAATGAAGAAATATTTGTATGTGAAAAATATTGAGCTCAAAATTGACCTTTGATCCTTATTTGTCAGTTTCTGTTCTCTGCCTTTGTATCATGAGCCAAAAATAAGAAGTCATGCAAAGGCAAAAGGCAGAAACTGACATGATCATTATTTGCTTGATTTTCCCCAGACTTCCATCCGTTATAAGCAGTGTTGGGGAGTAACAGATTACATGTACCGCCGTTACGTAATCAGAGTACAAATTATGAGTAACTGTATTCCGTTACAGTTACTGCTTCAATGAGTGGTAATTGGATTACAGTTACTTTGCTGAAATAAGTGGATTACAAGGCGGTATTTTCCTGTTTTCACATTTTGTGCTACATCCCATTTATTTATTTTTTTATTTCGGTAATTCCACTCATTGCCGGAAACCCAAACAGAACGCGCGCAATAAGAGCGATGGAAACGTCATGTTAAAGTTGGCGGTGTCAGTCACACAGTGGAAGCAGCAGTGCATTGGTAAAAACGCATTTGTGTCTTGGAAATTCTTCTCCCGATGTGAGATATATAAAAAAAAAAAACAAATATAAAATCGCCTACAACTTAAATGTGAAACAGGAGCTACTGGCACTGGTGAAAACAACCTGCATAGACTCATAATATCTGCACTACTGTCATAAAATGACCTGCGACATGAGTGGACGCGCACCCAAACACACAAACACACACAAACACAAACACAAACACAAACACACAAACACACACCTTCATCATCGTCATCAACCTGAGAACCCGCGGACCACGTCTCCTTCCGTAGTTACTTCGCGGACACCGCCGTCTCGTGCGCCGTGTGTGGACTGTGTTTTCTCGCGTAAATCACGCTTCCCCCTGTGCGCCTCTAAACCAGAACTAACACCAGGACTAAAACCAGGACTAACCCAGGACTAAACTAGGACTAAAGCAGGACTAAAACCAGGACTAACCCAGAACTAAACTAGGACTAAAGCAGGACTGAACCAGGTTTAAACTAGGACTAAACCACGACTAAACCAGAACTAAAGACCTGATCTAGACCTGGTCTAGACCTGGTCTAAACCAGGTCTAAAATCAGGAGTAAACCAGGTCTAAAAATCAGGACTAAACCAGGACTAAACCAGGTCTAAACAACATGACACCTAACAGTAGGTTGAAATAATTTAAGGTGATCTCATAAAAAATAATTTCTCTATCAATAATATTTTTTAATCTGGTGAAGGAAAAGCTGATCTTGTTACTGTCTTTTAACAGACAAAACCTCTTATATTAAGATCTCGTGGTCTTTGTTTCTCTACAGTAAACAGTTGTTTATTCATGGAGACTTGGGCTCAGACAATTTGAAGACAACAAACAAGAATTTTCAGGATGTGGTTGCTACATTCATGTCGTTTAAAAAAACATGACAATATCAAGTAATCCAAAGTAATCAGATTATGTTACTCACTTTAAGTAATTTAATGGATTACGTTACAAACTACATTTTGGGGTGTGTAATCTGTAATCTGTAGGGGATTACATTTTAAAAGTAACCTTCCCAACACTGGTTATAAGAACACCTCACCAAGCTCCAGTCATCATGGAGTTTGTCTGAAATGATATAGAAGAGTTTTGGATTTCCTGTTTAGTGCTGATCAGGATCATGCGGCGACACTTACACAGTTAAACAGTCTGATATACAAGTGACTTTGCAGTATAGTGTGTACAGTATGAATAAATAGACTCAATATTTTCACATTAGTTAATTTAAGTATAATTCAGCTCAGTATTTGAGCTCAATATTTTTCACAATATTTATTCACATGATAAAGGAGGCTCCAAATACCCCCAAAATGACATGAACAAATTTTTGACCAAACATATTATGGTGTTTTGCCTTTGTAGGGCAGTTTATATAAAAAACAGTGCGAAGATGATATAATGATTGACAGGACAGAGGTTTATCTGTTACATAAGGGTGAGTTGTTGTTTAGTTTTATGCAGTATTGTATGAATGTAGTCCTGTTTATCTTTAAAGTTTTAAGTTTCGTATTAAGACCCACTTTTATTCTTGTGTGGTCCTCTGTATCTTTTATTTATTTGACTTATTTACTGCTATTTTATTATTTTTATGGTTCTGCTTTTACTTGATTTTACTGGTTTTAGGACTTGTATGACCAAACTTTAGCAATTCACCTTTTTGTTGACTTCCTTTTCATGATCTCTGTGCAGCTCTTTGTAAACTTTGGATGTGGATCTCTCACTGTTTGAGCAAAGCTAGTCTTGTTCTAATTGTAACCCAACCTATGCTAAGACCAAACCATTACAAAGCAAGAAAAAGAAACGAGGTCGAGCTGATCCTCGTCGGGGTCATGCGGGCGTGGCGTTACGTTGTTCTGATGCATTCATTCATTCATTCATATGTGCCGGTAAGACGTTCTCTCGCTTTACCTGCTGGGCCTGTTCCTCTGCATGTTAAACCGCTTCTGTCTGACATCACCGCTCCACTTGGCCTCAGCGACACCTGGTCCTGGACTGGACTCTTCTCACGCCTCGTGGGAAAACAAACCTAAACAAGACACACATATTAGAATGAGTAATGCCGTGTATTATGATGGAGGTTAATGGTTTACAGGTCAAACACGCAAGAGGGTTTACTGTGGCGACTAGAGCTGTTGAAAGTAAAGTAAAGTAAATCAAATGGTACTTGATATTAGTACTGAAACTAGATACTCATTTGAGCAGGTATTGATATTAAAAAAGTCATTCACAGGGCTGAAATCAAACTTTTCTGAATGGTTTTAAACAGATCTTAAGCTGTATCAGAACAATTATAACAGCAAATAAAAACATACTAAGATTTAATGTTCAAAATTACCTTTTATTGTCTAAAGAAAGATTGTTTTTAAATATGGTTGTGGTGTTGGAACCGGTATCGAATCTATTCCTTAGTATCGAAATCAAGTTTGAAATTTTAGTATCATGAGTAGACTAAAGGTCACATCATACAGTGCAATGGAATGATACATTTGTAAATACATAAAAATAAAATAAGGCACATAACCCCGAACTTTTACATTTTTATTTATCTTTTAAATTTAATCTATTTTTTTCGTTCTCTTTTTGTATGCATATTGGTCTTGTATTTTGTTATGTCTGCTTTGTTATTGTTGTGCTGGGTGTCCATTCCCTCAAAAATGACAAATAATAAATTTAAATAAATAAATAAAATAAAATAAGGCCATTGGAATTATTATTGATTTGCATATGAAGAGGCTAAAATCTGTATTCAAATAGATGTGTTGTTAAAATACTTAAATAATTGTGAGGTGTGACCAGTGGCCACATTATGTAGGCGGGCAGTGACCAATCCCAATGGAGCTCAAAAGTAAATACCCACCCCCTAGGTAAAAACACATTTCTCATTTATTTTTCCAAGACTTTCCAAAAAAGAAATGTATGTAAATATATATATATATATATATATATATATATATATATATATATATATATATATATAGTGCAGAGCTTGAGAGTTCTGCGCAGTATCTTTGCTGTTCCTAGTACTGCACTTTTCTGGACTGAGATGTCTGTTGTTTTTCCCGGTATCTGTTGTAGCCTCTTCCAGTTTGGGGGTTACAGCCCCGAGTCTCCAATCACCACAGGCACCACTGATGCCTTTACTTTCCAGGCTCTCTCCAGCTCTTCCTTGAGCCCCTGGTATTTCTCTAGTTTCTCGTGTTCCTTTTTCCTGATATTACCATCGCTTGGTATTGCGATGTCAACCACCACGGCTCTGCTCTGTTTCTTATCCACCACCACTATGTTTGGTGGATATATATATATATATATATCAGGGCTAATCAGCTATGTGGTAACTAGGGTTGGGTATCATTAAGAAGTTGCAGATACGATACATAGGCCACAATACGATACATATCTTGATACAGTTTTGATTCGATACGATATATTTCAAATCGATTCGATACGGTTCAATGAAAAATAAAGGCTAAATCATGGCTGTGACACAAAGTCTTTGTTAAATCACTTCTTGTGCAAAGTGGTTTAACAAAGACTTTGTGCAACACATAAACTCATTTATGTGTTGCATAAACGAGTTTCCTTTCTCTAAACAAGCAACAAAACTGTAGCAATGTAACAAAATAATTTTGTAAAATATACCAAAAAAAAAAAAAACTACTCTTGGCGATATATCGATACAGCAGCCCACGATATCGATACTGTATCACATTAAACAATACGATATATCGATATTTTGATATTTTTGCTTTTTTTTTTGGTAACTAAAACTTTAAGTTACAACAATTTTCTAGAAAACTTCTACTAAACCATTAAAGCATGAATGAATTATTTAAAAATACACTGGGTTATGTAACTTTTCAGTAACCTGCCTGTCTCCATGATGTACATCTTATTTTATTTCATTGCCTGGAATGTTCCACACTACAGCATTCATCTCTATTAATGCATTATTGTAGACCATTCCAGGTGATACAATAACACAAATATGTTGACTATATCTCCATGGAGACAAAATTACAGGTCAGATCTGTGTAGAGGTGAATCCGCGTATTTTTCCAGCAATATTTGACCTGCTGTGTAACTGAAAGCAAAACTGACAATGAACTGATCATTAGGAATCCAGTGGCAGGTGACCCGACCCCCTCACGAGAAAAGTTACACATTGCACCTTTAATGTAAGCATTAAAACGTTTTCTCTAGCTTCCTTAGACTTTTTTAAGCTAATTATTTTGGTTTTACTAAGCTAACGCAAAAAACCCGCAGGTGTTAAGAGTCCAAACAGAGCACGTGCCCTCGCTGTTTACGGTCGCACGAAGCGCGTAACAAGCAGCAAAAATAACACATGTATTATTAAAGCATTGCGTTAGGGGACGTTTCAGCGGCGCAGCAATGACCTGAGGAATATCACAGGACAAAAGACAAGGCGCTGTGAGCAGTGGGTGTGCCTCTGCTCCCGTATAAACCCGGACTAACCTGTGCATACCGACACATTCCCGTCCGTGCACCTGACCGGACGAGCCGCGCGCGAGGACCTGTTTTCCGGCTGGGTTATCTAGCATAGCAAACCTGTTTTTACCATCTTTTACAACCTGGAATATACCGTGTGACTTTGTTTTGTGATATTTATGAGCTCCGGATACTCGCGTTGGTTTGCAGGTGTCGGTCCCATCTGCAGGAGACGCCGGGGCGGACGAGCAGAGCAAAGGTGAGGATTACACGGGCTACTGCGACTTCAAGGTGCTTTGTCAGGGTGACCACACGTCCCTTTTTACTTAAAACAGTCCCAGGTTTCAGCCCTGTGTCCCCTGTCCCAGCAGATCTATCCAAAACTAGTGATTTGTTCCAGTTTTATACAAGAAATTGCTTATTTTTGACCAATCTGAGCCCTGCCAATAGTAAAAAGAGGCATTAAGTGTCATTTGTTGAGGTAAAATACCAAAACTGTAAGAAAATGTGACTAGTGTGTAACAACTTCCCTTAATTACGCATTCTTTTCACAATAAAAGTTTATTATTATTACAAACCCACCCAAACCAGGGATCTTCCAGTTTTTTACTTTGAAAATCTGCTCACCCTGACCCTTGTGTAACTTTTCAGGTTGAGGGTCAGTCAAAATGCTTTTCTCCGTGCAGATGTTATTGCTTTGTCTGGAATGTTTCACAGTATATCTTCGTGGAGAGCAAATCGGACCAAGTTACAGGTCAGATCTGTGGAGAGGCGACCCCGATCGCGGTCAGAATGTCTGTTTTTCTAGGTATTTTTGAGCTATAAAACCACCTGTAATTGGATAAATGTGAGGTAGAGCTGTTTAATGTCATACTGTGGAACATTCCAGGCAGAGCAGTGACGTATCCATAGAAACAAGCGGGTGACGGACTCCCAAATAGAAAGTTACACAGTGCAGCTTTAACAAATGTATTTTCGTTTTAGATTGTTACATGCAGAAATGGGTAGAATATCTCATAAAACTATTAACTAACTATGACAAAGGAGAAATTCACGTTTTTTTTAAATGATTATTATCAATTAACTAACTAATTAAACTAAACTAGACTAAACTAATTAAGGTAAGATAAGTAAGGGTAACATTACTCAATTATATCAAAATAATATTACTCAGGTAGCCTAGAAGTACAAAGTAGTGGTCCAAGAAATTACTCAGCTAGGAGTAAAATAATATTTGTGAAAAGCAGGCCGACTACTCAAGTTAGAGTTACTTCAAAGTAGCCGAACTGTCAGGACGTTTACTCAAGTAATAGTACTGTTACTTCAAACTAAATATTACTCAAGAAGGAGTAAAAGCACACTGCTAGAAAAGTACTCTGAAAAGTAGGCTACACTAAATTTAAATAGTTACTCGAGTAAATGTGGCGGAATACGACCCACCTCTGGCCACATGTAAATAGTTCTATAGATTTTACAGCCAAATAACTTAACTTTATAATTATTTATTGTATTTGTAGACTTTTTGGTAGCTATTGTCTGTTTGATACTTGCATATTTACAGCAATGTTTATTCATGTGCATTATTCCCATTCAAATAAACTAAGAAATAAACAAATAAAATGAAACAGTTGCAGTGTAAATATTCCAGATTATGACAAAGTTGTTCATTTCCATATGTTGTCCCTGAGCAGGTCATTTATAGAAGTTCAACACATTTATAACCAAAGTTAAAAGTGCTTAAAAGTGCTTTTCCTTTATGCACCCAATTCATTTTTATACTTTTTTTTTTTTACATTTGCTCTTACTTTACACTGTTTTTTTTAATATTTTTTTACTGTACAAAAGAGGTGGGACCAAGTCTTTGTTTTGCAAGTCTCAAGTAAGTCCCAAGTCTTTGACCTCAAGTCCCAGTCAAGTCCCAAGTCAAATACAGAAAAGTCCAAGTCGAGTCTCGAGTCAATGGCCCATAAGTCTTCAAGTCTTTTCAAGTCTTTAAACCAGAACTTAGATTTTTGCAATTTACATGAATTTTAAACTAAAAAGTGCTGAAAAAGTCATGGTATATTTATAGATTAGTATTTATATAAGAGTTGTAGAAATGCAAATGTTTTCTTTTTAAATGCCTTGACAAGATCTTAGTGTGAATATTTACGGTCAGAATAGAAATAATTCAGATTTAAAAGTGCCTCAATGTCTCAAGTCCTAAAAATAGTGACTTAAGTCCCCACCTTTGCTCTACAATAAACACAATTTCAAACTAATTCAGCTATAAGAGATAAAATTGAGATAAAATTTGCCTCTGTTTAAATATAATAAATGTTTGGTTTGGTTCTATTTCTGAAATGTCTCATAATCAAAGAAACATATTTACAGCACGTACAGAATGGTTTGCTCATGCTCCATTTTTACTAATTATCCTTATCGTCTTCTTCTCATGACAGGTTTTGGCCCCTTTCTTCTCTTCTCTTCTCTTCTCAGTTCCGGTTTTAAAGTGCGTGTAGCTCCTGTCCTCCAGCTGAGAGCACCATGATGCAGGAGGTGTCCGCCATCATCTCCAACGACGCTCTGATGGACGAGGAGCTGAGCGAGGAGGAGATCCTGGCCTGTCTGGTGGCCGATTCCGGACCACACTTCTCCGTAAGCACGTCACAACATCCTAGAATCTCTGTCATTTAAAACTGAGCTGGAGGACTGGTCAGAAATGGGTGGAGTTTGCTGTTTAAAGGCGCATTGTGTAAATTTTTGGGCGTACGTCACTATGTTTATGTCGTTAAACAGCTCTACTTTACATTTATTCAATTACAGGTGGTTTTATATGGAGTAAGAAAGCTGTCAAAAATATTTGTGGCTGTAGTTGCGCATAAAATAAATATTTGTAAACTCTCAAATGACTCCAGTCGTACATAAAATATATTGTGTGTATTTTATCCATCAGAATACGAATTGAAAAATTACGACGTCATGAATTACAATCACGAAATGAAAATTTACGATTACGCTTTCATCAGTACGAATACGAATTCACAGACGGAACTTTACTGTCAAAAATACGTCATCACTTCACAGACATTATTCATCGAGCAGAAGAAACATCGATCAAGATCAAGACTGTGCAGCTCAAGTTTGTAGCAGAGGGTAAAAACAGAGTGGCTGATGCTCGCTGTGGCTGTAGCCGTGAATGTTTTAATCTAAACATACAGAGAACCTGATATTTGTTAATTAGCCCTGGGATAACGTTACGTCGGATGTTCGCCAACTGGCTCCACTATGTTTTCTAACATATAGGTGCAATTTCCCGTTCAAAGGAGGTGTTTCTACACAATATTATACAGCAGCGTTCGGTTCCCGAATTCAAGACATTTTTACAATAGATTTTAATTAACCCACTTGTTGGTCGCTGTTGTAGCTTCCTTGTGCTATTACTCTGTTTTTACCCTCTGCTACAAACTTGAGCTGCGCAGTCTTGATCTTGATCGATGTTTCTTCTGCTCGATGAATAATGTCTGTGAAGTGATGACGTATTTTTGACAGTAAAGTTCCGTCTGTGAATTCGTATTCGTACTGATGAAAGCGTAATCGTAAATTTTCATTTCGTGATTGTAATTCATGACGTCGTAATTTTTCAATTCGTATTCTGATGGATAAAATACACACAATATATTTTATGTACGACTGGAGTCATTTGAGAGTTTACAAATATTTATTTTATGCGCAACTACAGCCAAATATGCACGGATTTCTATTTTACGCGCACGAATATTTTTGACAGCTTTCTTACTCCATAGTTTTAAAGCTCAAAAATAACTTAAAAACAGACATTCTGACTCTGTGCAGGTCGCCTCTCCACAGATCTGACCTCTAACTTGGTCTAGTTTGGTGTCCATGTCGATAGAAAGGTTTAATGTCATACTGTGAATCATTCCAGACCAAGCAATAACTCTTCCAAAAGTTACACAATGCACCTTTTAATGTCAAATTGCAGATTTATTGACCTGGTTTATGCTTCATATCGCTGTATTTCTATTCACACGCAACAAAAACACGCACAAAATTCAACGTCAGTACGAATAAACAAAAGTCTAATGCTTTTTACACAATGGCCTCTGAAAGTGGTGGCATTATTCAGCCATTCAAAACCAGATTGAAGTCTGTTGAAAGGACTTTAAGACGTAAGATTAAGATGACAGGTTTGTGGAGCCGATCCCAAACAAACAATGATTAATCGGCCCGTGTCGTCCATCTTAAATTACGGCATCGACAAATCTAAAACGTGAAATTTATAGTACATTTTTACATCTTTAATAATGTTTTTGTTGCGCCAAATAGCATTAAAATAAGATAATCAGCGCTGAAATGTAACAAAGTCAATGTAGTAAAGTACTGCACATTAAATATAAATTTGAGGTATCTGTATTTTACTTAAATCGATTTTAAACTGGATACTATTTATTTTTACTTCACTATATCTGAGAGCAGGTGTCTGTACTTTCTACTCCACTAGATTCTTAGATTCTTGGAACAGGATTGAAAAGTAAAAGTATTTTTTATTATTGGTTGAGAACCTTTTTAACGCATTTGTAGTTTGGGCAAACAAAAATATGAGAATAAAAATGCCAGGAAAAAAAAAAAATCTAAAGATATCACAATCACTACACTGGAAAAAAACAATATCTAGGTAATTAAAAATGACTTAAATTAAGAACATTTGACTTTATTTGAGTCGATTCAACTTGACAAGTCAAATTATCTACCAATGGAATAAGCGTGTTTTTCTTAATTTGAGCAACATTTGATTTTGTTTCTTATTTTAAGTGCAAAAAGTTAAGTGTTTCTAAGTGTAGCAAGATATATTTTCATATTTTAAGTACAAAAAGTCTTGTTCCACAGGTAGATAATTTTAGTTTAGTTTAATTTAAGTGAAATTCACTGAAATCACGATAAAACTTTCTTAATTCAAGTCATCTTAACTTGACTAGATTTGTTTTTTGCAGTGTACAATTGAAGCTTTAAGACCTCAAAATCTGCACAAAATACTTTTACTTTTTACTATTTAAGTAAAAAGTGTAGTCTGCCCTACATTGAAGACAGTTACATCAGCAGGTGCAGGACAAAAGCCTACAGCATCATGAAGGACTCCACCCATCGAGTACATGAACTTTTTACAGCTCTCCCAGGCAGAAGATTGCGCCACCTACAGGCCACGACAGCTTTTACCCTGATGACATTAGGCAGATCGAATGCACCTTACAAAATAGCCCTGACTTGGAACGCACTCTAGAAAAATGGGGGCGAGAGCGGCTGTTTTTAAAGACTTTATTTGACATACAGTATTTTAAATCAGGGGTGTCTAAACTTTTTTCATTAAAGGTTGTATGGAGGATTTTTTTTTTAGTTTCAAATTGTCAATGAAAGTTCAAAATACCATTACAGAGACGCCTTGTAATTATGATGACCAAAAAAAAAAAAAAAAAAAGAAAATTTATCAACTGTGGACGTGTTGAGGCCAGATAAACACCAGCCAATAGAAAACGAGGCTCCCTCATTTTCTATTGGCTGTTAGGTTGTCAATCAAACTCCCTACGTTTCTAGTGTAACTGACTCGCCAGCGTCCCGTGATTATGTGGTTTATGCAGCAGTTCTTAGAGGCTTTTTCAAACTGTCACTTCCTCACAATTTGCACAGTTTATCGCGATGGCGGACGAGAACCCACGACCAGTTCGCCGCAAAAGAAAGTCAGTTTATGAGGTCGCCGAAAGAAGAAGGGAAGTGGAAAAGGAGTGAAGACAAACTGAGGTGATTCTTGGAGATTCCTTTCAGCGATGACGCGACTGAAGCAAACGAAGAGTCTAAAGACTGACGTGTTGGTCTCTAAATTATTTCTAAAGGGAGCTGTGGAGGAGGAAGGTGGTGTCACGCATACACAACAATTGAAAAAGGACTGTCGATGTATTTGTCTTCCCTTTAAAAAATCTTCTATACAACCTTTAAGGGCCACATATCTAAACACAGACGAAGCAGAGGACTGATCGAGGGCCATAGATTGGTGCTCAATACAGTGAATAATTGAAATATGTGCAAGTTTAACACGTTAGAATGAGCCACCAGTCCTGTATAGGCGAGTTTCATTGTTGACAAAAGCGCGCGTTGCATGCTGGGAATTATTTTGGTCGGCGGCAAGAAACACTAATTCAACAAGACGGACGGAGCGAGAAAGCACGTAAAGGGTATTGATCCCGGTTATTTATCCACTCTAACGGCAGAGGACCCAAGACGATTTAACCAGAAATTGGTCATAAGCATCGATGGAGCCAAATCACTCTTTTCAACCCCTACAAAGCCTGGATCAAACCACATTTCTGGTCAGAATCGCCAACTACCTGATCAAATATTCACTTCAGCGATATCCACAGTGACTTGGTGGAAACTCCTGGGTCGTTCACAGCAGAAAAGATGAAAACCTCCAAGAGTCTCGATGTGTTGTTGAACTTGTTGGAGTCCACGGTTTGTTAGGATCTTCTACGTTTGCTCTGCGGATGTTTGAAAGCCGTTTAATTCACCGTTAGTGGTTCTTTTCACTCAGAATACGAAAAAGACATTTTCCTTCTTCCGTGCTTCTATTTGTGCATCCGATAATGCAGCAGGAATTTACCATTATCGGGGATAAATACGCGAGGTTACGAACTGTGTTTGACGCTATCGTGTTTCTTGCCTCCGACCAAAATATTTCCCAGCATGCAACGCGGGCTTTTAATAACAATGACGTCAGCTGAAACTCGTCTGTTCATTCTAAGATCCTTAAAACCAAACACTAAATATTAAACTTTAGCTTCATCACGGTAGATTTTAAAAAAAAAACTTGCTGTAAAAAGTTCATTTTTAATTGATGCAAGGTAATTTGGGCCAATTCACCTGGAAACCTGAGGGCCAAGAAAAATTTGTCTGAGGGCCTCATTTGACCCACGGGCCATAGTTTGGACATGCCTACTTTAAAGTATTTATTCTTATTATTATTTATGCTGCTGTTGACCTGGACCTGAGTGCAGTATTTCGTTTTAGTGTATTTTTATACTGAAATGACAAATACATTCTGATTCTGATTCTAATTCTGACGTACATTACTCTTAAAGTACTTTTACTACTCACGTGATACTTTTACTCAAGTATTTATTTGCTTTGGTTAAGTAACAAGAGTACTTCATGCACCACTTGTTCTTGTTGGTGAAATACAAGTAAACAGATTGTAAACAAGTTTGACAACCACTGGCTTTCAGTCCGAAATGTGAAAAACCTGATCCCAGCTTTGACTGATTCATGCTGTAGTTGTGTCATTAAGCAAAACACTTCGCTTGCTTTGCCTCTTTTGCCTCTATACACTGTTGCATTTACTCAGGGAGCTCTCCAATCCGCCGTCTCCCTTCACTACGCAGCTGTTAACATAAAAATAATACCCACGAACATAATTCTCGTTGACAGGCGTGAAATTTATCGCACAATTCCAAGATAACACAAAACCCATTCAAATGACTCTCGGCGACGTCGTCTGCGATAGGGAAATAATTCTTCGCCGTGACTTCTTAACGCTCTCTCGATCACCATTTTAATCACGCTGATCTCGTCTTTCATAACTTATCTCCTCTGCGTTGCCGGGCGTCAGATTTGTCACAATGCATCAGGTGTCACTTGGGTTTGTATTGCGTGCGCTTGTGGTGTTAATCAGTCCTGACGTACGCCCACAGGTGCCGACCAAGAAGGCCAAGCTGAGGGAGAGCAGGCTGCAGATGATGAGCATCGAAGAAGAGGAGGAGGAGGACCCTCTGGACAAGTATCTGGTGAGGAAATGGTGATGGAATAGAGGAAAAAAAGAAGAAAATCACACAATAGTTTTTTTTTTTTTTAAGTCATGTGATTTTAAAAACAGCTTTTGTTTTGTTTTTTTAAGATGTTATCACACCAGATACAAGATAATTTTCCATGATATAAAACAGTCCGTGTTAAAGGGCCTGTATTATGCCATTTTCTGTTCTGTCTTATAATATTTACCGTATTTTTCGGACTATAAGTTGCTCTGGAGTATAAGTCGCACTAGCCAAAAAATGTGTAATTAAGAAGAAAAAAACATGTATAAGTTACACCGGAGTCACACTTTTTGGGGGAAATGTATTTTATAAAATCAGAGACCAGGAACCGACATTTCATCTAGAAAGTTAAGTTACAGTAATAACAATAGAAGAGAGAACAACAGACTGTTAACATCACATATGAACAGTTCTTCAGATAAACTATAGAATAAACAACCAAACAGAACAAGTTTAACAAACTCTCCATCTCACTCCAAATCACTGAATCCATTCAATTCTTCATCCTCGGTGTCACTTCTGAGCAACTCCGCGACCTCCGGAGGTAAACAGAGCACCACTTCCTCTTCTGCGTAGCTGTCATCAGACTCAGCATCAGTTCCAGTTAGAATTATTCTGGCCTTTCTGAATCCCGACAGGATGGTTTCAGTGTCACTGAAGTCCAGGCTTTGTCGATCCATCCAGTGACTCCCAGGAAAGTTGCGAGGTGCACATGAATCTGTGTTCTCCATCGCTGCTTTTCCCCAGTCCCTCACAAGTTTCTCGCTCACTCCAAACTTTCTTTCCTTTGCTCGATTACCGTTTTTGGCTGAATATTTCACTACTTGCAGCAGGACAGAGGCTCTTTCTGCAGGAGACATGCGCAGTAGAGCCATGTGACAGTGGTACAGGAGTAACAGCAGATACTGACACACAAGACTAGAGCCTCTTGCTGCTGAAAATTTTAATATATAAGTCGCACCGGAAACACCCAAACCATGAAAAAAGTGTGACTTATAGTCGGAAAAATACAGTAGTTTCATTCACACATGTTTAACACACAAACCTTGGATTTTTAGGCTGAGTTCTTCTCTCAAACATAAAATACTCTGTTCTCCACTGTGTTTTTAAACTCCATGCACATTTATTAGAATCATTTGGATAATTTCAGCCCTGGAATTACCGATCTCTACTCAGTAAAGCTTAAAAAGTATCTGAAAACTACCACGTCATGACATCACACGGTGGAAAGGAGCTTTTTAACCTTTAGAGATGTAAACAGACTAATAAAAAACAGTAAAAGAGTTACAGAAACATGTGTGAATGAAACAAAACACAACTCCAAGTATGTTTTTGAGGAAGCAACAACTTAAGAACGTGGCTTAAAAGAGTCAATTTTGCGTAATATTGTATATGTAAAGTAAAAATATGTAAAATGTAAAATAGAAACACAAGTAAGCCCTCATAATGTGTACAGTTTCAAAGCATGAACCACAATAACCAAATTGCCTGTTAAGAATGAGTCAGCTTAGTAACTACCCAATTAAAACCGTAACTCTAACTCCTAATCCTTTAAGTATTTACTAAGCCTGAGTCATTCTTAATAAACCATCTGTTTGTGGCGTGAAATAACTCTAAAACTGTAATTAATTATTACAGCGTGGCTCCCAAAAGTCTCAACACCCAGGATACGTGATTACACAATAAATAATCACCACAAATACATGAACATTTTGTGGCTTGTAATATTGTTATCATAATATCATGTGATCACTCAAAGGGCAACGCAACGCAGTTTTGTCCTCGTCTAGTGGCGGAGTTGTTATGCAATAAATAACGAGTCTTTCAGCTGACGTGTTACCCTGGAATAACTAAGATAAATGGCCCAAGTTCTGTCAGATTCTGTAAAACGTCTCTAAAGAGGAAGTAAAACTCTATTGTGATGTATGAAGCTTTTAGTAATAAACAAGGGAAGCACATTTATAAACTTGTGACAGTAAATTAGCGACCGTTCTGCCCATTCAACAAAAATACGTGTCCTACAAAAACATTTCAATTAATAAAAATGTGTACTAAATAGGCTCACGTACTGTACAAGCTTTACTTTGTACTTTAGAGAGCTGTAGTCAACTAAAGAAAGTCTTGGTCAACTAAGTTATTCTGTATTTCTATGTATCTGAGCCTACACCTGCATAAAGGTCATGCAAAAACTACAATTTATGCCAAAAAGTACTACAAAACAGTGATTAAAGGGCCCATGTTGAGCCATTTTCTCTGTTATAATGTTGTTTACTCATCATAAACATGTCTGGAGTTGTGTTTTGTTTCATTCACACATGTTTAACACACAAATCCTGCATATTTAGGCAGATTAAAAATACTTAGTTACACTTTTTGATGGGCTCCACTGTGTTTTTAAGCTCCATACACCTTCATTTGGATAATTTCAGCCCAGGAATTGCCAATTTCTACTGAACTAAAAGGTAAAAAATAGCTGTTAACTTGAATCTTCATGACAGAAGGTGGGACAGAGCATTTTGAGCATTGAAGAAGTAGACAGACTAATAATAAAGTGTTACTCAAACATGTGTGAATGAAACAAAATACAGCTCCAGGTCTTATTAAGCCAAAGATGTTCATTTTGTCTTCTTATATACTTAAACTTCTTGGGTTCTTGGGTTGGGTTGGGTGGGCAGTCGAAACATGTCAACAAGGTACATGCACTTTACTGAATTGTCTTTAAAAAGAACCCAAGAAGTTAAACTCCAGGTCTGTTTTTGAGGAGGTAACAAGATTCCATCATGACTAAAAGCGCACGAGAGTCAATTTTGCTCAGTATAGAACCTTTAATCCATTGTTTCCCAAAGACTGTGCCATGACCCTCAGGTGGGTCACAAGAGATTTTTTCTGGGTCACCTTGTCACAATCTGCATGTAGGTCAACTGAAGTTTGAAAAGAAAAAGAAATGAGCTGCATTCAATGTCCAAATAGGTGGCTTATGGATCCTTTTATTGCCGGTTCAATGACTAATACTAATTGTTCAGAGACACAATCAGTCAGTCAACAAAAAAATATCCTCATTAATGTTCAATAATGGTCAAATCCACCTTTATTTTGGGATTTACAAATGTTTATTAGGGTTAGGTTTCTTTAAGAAGTTGCCAATACGATACATATCTCGATATTTTGATTCGATACGATATATTTCAAAACGATTCGATATGGTTCAATAAAAAATAAAGGCTAAATCATGGCTGTGATACTAAACGTCTTTGTTAAACCACTTCTTGTGCAAAGTTCATATTAAACACAAACATTTTAATCATTAAAAACAGTGAAAATGTCAAATGTGTAACATGAATGAGTTTCCTTCCTCTAAACAAACAACAAAACAGTAGTGCTGCAACAAAATAATTTAGTGAAATATACCAAAAAATACTCTTGGCGATATATCGATACAGCAGCCCATGATGTCGATACTGTGTCATTACATTAAATGATACGATATTTTGATATTTTGCTCACTCCTAATGTTTATTGACTTGGGTTGCGAAGGTTTGTGACTTTTAAAATACGGGTCCCCAGAAAAAAAGTTTGGGAAACACTGTTTTAATTGACTAGAGTATCCATCCATCCATCCATTTTCTTCCGCTTATCCGGGGCCGGGTCGCGGGGGCAGCAGCCTAAGCAGGGACTCCCAGACTTCCTTCACCCCAGACACGTCCTCCAGCTCCTCCGGGGGCTGGACTGACTAGAGCAGGGGTGTCAAACTCATTTTGCCCCCGGGCCCGTATCCAACCTACTTTGATCCTAAAGGGGCCGGATCAGAAAACTCATGGCATATAAACCCCAAAAATAACAATAAGTTCAAATATTTGTGCAGAGAATCGCAAATCTATTACAGAAATCTTGTTTTAATTGATGAACTCTTACTTTTACAAAATATTATAATATTATGAACAACCTGAAACTTGAGAAAAGATGCAGTTTCAACACAATGTTTTAACATTAACTTGTATGCAAATAGGAATAAGTCAGTTTTTCTTGGAAAATCCTGCACTCGGCTCCACTTTCTCATTTTTGACATTTTGCAACAGTCAAAAACGATCGTCCTTTAAGAGCGTTTGGAAAAAAACAAGTCTTCATTTGTGCTGCTCTGGTGGGAGGGGCCACGTACAGAGACGCTGGAGATGCTGCTGTGATAACACCACAGAAAATTAACAAGATTTTAATAGAAAATATAATTAAAATATTTTAGTAGAAAATCAGCAAAGGGCCAGATTGAAGGTCTTGGAGGGCCGGATCTGGCCCCCGGGCCGCATGTTTGACACCTGTGGACTAGAGTATCTTTTGTTTATATGATCTTTTGTTGCCTTAACCGTCCCTCTCTTCACTTGATGTGTTTTTTTTCACTGAAGCCCTGAGTGAGATGTTTCATTGTTTGTTTTTCAGAAGGAGAACCAGCGCCTCCAGCAGGCCAGTCTGCGTCTGGAGCAGGAGAACGATAACCTGGCCCACAGGCTCATTTCCAGTAAGGTGGCCCTGAGGAGCGCTCTGGACCAGGTACGCTCTCATCATGGAGCAGTGCCCACACACGAGCTGGACTCAGCAGATAACACCAGACTAAAGCAGCCAGAGGGGGGCACGCAGGTTTAGACAAGAGACTCAGAAGAGATTTGAGTTCAGTCTGTATGGGTTGGGATAGAAGTAAGGTGAATTCACAATTTATCTTCATATACACATGCAGTAATGGGAAAAAGACAGTGATCATTATATTTTTGTGGGGTAGTTTGGTATTTTCACAATACAAAAATTTCAAACTTGGGATTTTGATACTGGCTCATTCCACCTCAATTCATCCCCAAAAAAATACAATTTGAACGCTCACATTGTCCAATTGCAAAGAAAATTGGTGTATGGGTAAGTCATAGCCGAGAAAGCCGAAATCCCGAAATTTTAGAATGCATTTGAGCACTTTTGAGAATTTTTGACCTATATTTTAACCTGAAATTGACAATGAGAGACACGCCCGACCTCAACGACACCAATAGAAAATATGTAGCCCTATATGTCAACTACAACTTCTGGAGGGGTTTTCTTTTTTATTTTCACACAATTTTACCTAGAAGTTGACTTGCCCTCATCTTAAGACCTGCCAAATATATAAAAAAATTTGACAATATAATTTTTTAACATTAAATCATAGTACTTTCTTTGATATTACCATGTGGCCTTATATCTGTCAAGATTATTCTAAAGCTATTCACAAGTTTTTTAGTGTTGATTAGTATCTGATTTTCAATACTTTTGATAACCCTAGATGATCAGCGGAACAAGCAACTGAAAGAACCAAGGAAATTAGTTATGTAGAGCAGAGTTTAGTATTGTTTAGAGCAGGGGTCTCCATCTCTTTTTTCCTCCAGTGAGCTCCTTTACAAAACAAAAATGCCAGAGATCTACTCATTTTAGCGCCCACATAAAATTTTGATGATTGTAAGAAAGAGGGTGGAGGAGCCTTTGGGTACTGTTAGATGGGTATATTTATTAGTTTATTAGTGCACAAAGTTGTTCCTCAAAATTATTATTATTTACAATAGTAATAAGTATATAATTAACCAAATTTTGCTATTCAGAAAGTAAATAAATAAGTATTTCCCCCTTTTCCCCTAGATTTACTTATTTATTTTATTTACATATTACTTTATTTTTATTAATTCATTATTTTTATTTTATTGATTTATTTTTTTCTCTGGAGACAGTGGGGGAGGGTAATGAGAGGGGGACTGGGGCAATTAAAAAAATGACACACCATATTACTACAAACTGTTTTTCTCTGTGACATCTGCTTTATTTGCACACAAAAAATAAAGTTTTATTCAGAACAATGGTATAATTTCAAAATCCCTTGGTGAGCTACTTGGAAGGGGGAGGCCTAGACTGACATTTTATAAAATATATGTGTTATTTTTTTTCAGTTTTGCAGTATTGATGCTTCAAATGCTATAGTTTTTATACTAATCTGAGTGTTGATTTATAATTTTTGACAACCCTTATTAGAGTCCTCACACGGCACAGTCCTGATCCTGGTCTAAGCCTGATTTAGTCCTGATGTAGACTTGGGTTTGGTCCAGGTTTAATCCCAATTTTGATGTGGTGTGTACAATTTATTAGCCAGGCCGGCGCCACCTAGTGCCTCCGCTCAGTTTCATTTCTCTCGAGCGACTAGATCAGGAATCGGAATACACTAGACAGTTTGGAAGAACCCCGGAAGTTGCAGACTGTGCACCGGCCAATCAGTGAAGAGCTGTGAAGCCATGACGTCAAACTCAAGCGCCTGTCTGGGTCCCTTTTGTGGTACAACACAACAGTAAATAAAGCGTCAAGATGGATGTAGATGAAGACAGACATTCTGTGTTGGCAACGATTCCCGAGATCGAGGATTTAAAGCCGGAACAAAGAAAATGTTTGATGAATTTTATCAAGAGGAAAGACGTTATTGCCCTTCTTCCTACAGGATTTGGTGCATTACATACGTCACGACTAAACAGCAGCGTCTGGTTAAATAAAAAAAAGTACCCTCCTTCCATCGAGCAAACTAATCCTAATGCTGCGAGGTCAGACGATTTCAGTTTAAAGGATGGTCAAAAGTATCAAAAAAGAGATACTCATTAAAGCAAGTATCAATACTGAAAAGAAACTCACATAACCTGATCAAACTGGACCTTTCCTCGTTGATAAAATACCCGTTATAAAGACATCATTTCCATTTCTCCACATCTGCCATAACTGTGACCAATCATAATCCGGGACGTTCACCCGCTACCTGCCACTCACAGTCTCACTCCCCTTTAAATGTCAAATGCAAAATCAGCTCTGGATTATTCAGAGTAAATATTGGGTATCTTAAATGCCATCTGGTCGTGTCAGTATTCATGACGCACTCCCATCCGCCGGGCAGCCTTTGATAGCTCCTGAGGCAAAGAAATGTATCCACGGGGTTCTGGAGGATGAATGAAAATGAGCGCCGTTGCTGTAGCGTTTAACAATTTAAAACTAAATATTATATCTTCAGATTCCACATATATTCCACTATATTGACACCTTGACACTCCTTGCACTCATTTTCTGCCAACGTCTCGTCTGTCCCTCGCGCCCGTCTGTCCTCTTTGGGGTCCGGAGCCTTCAGTCGCTCTCGTCCATCATCCGTCCGTGACACAAACTCCCTCTTTTCCTCCAAAACCCAATGAAAAATCCACTTCCACTTGAATTCCCTGGATCCATCCGCTGATTGATTGTCCCGTGTCCTCCTGTGTCCTCTTGATCTTTTATTGTTTTCACTTTAGTATCTTCGTGATTCTTTTTTTTTTTTTTTACTTGCAAGGTGACCTCGAGAGTCCGGACAGGTGCAATTAAATAAAACGCGTTATTATTATCTTTCGAACGCAGGAAAACGTCCTCAAAATGGCGCACGCGAAGCCGACGACATTCAAATGAGGAGCGAGAAAGGAATGGTATTGATTGGGTAAACTTTGGAGCTTAAACCCCAGCAGCTAGAGATGTTAACAATGTGATGGAGGATATGGGGAGTGAAATGCAAATACTGGTGAAGAGGAGGAGATGGAGAAGCTGATGTTTCTGCTGCTGCTGTTGCGTTGATGAGCAGCGATTAGGTTTAAGAGACTCAAAAGACGCTGTACAAAGAAGATGCTCAATAGAGTAGATATAAAAAAAGCAAATATGACAATAAAAGCGGGTTAAACTTCGAAATCAGTTCTAAATAGATGAGTTTTGAGCGTTTTTTTGAAGGTGGAGAGTTCAGGAGAGTCGTGGATTTGCTGAGGTAGAGAGGTCCAGGTGGAGAAGGTTCCGTTTTCTAAGGTTTGGAGCTTGGTCCCACAGGGGAGGGACAGGTGCAGACAGGAGCAGGGGATGGACAGAAGGTTGCACTGAGGCGTGGGGAGCTGGTGGAGGTTCCGGAAGACAGGGATGATGTGTTCGTGGGACCAGGTTTGCGGGAGGAGTTTTTTTTATTGAGAGTTTTTGAGGGTGCGCCATAAAGAACACAGTTGCAGTAGCCGCTTCTGGAGGTGATGAACGCGTGGATTAAGATTCCAGGAGTGATGGACGGCGTCTGAGCGATGTTTTTGTGATGGAAAAAGGCAGCCCGGGTTATTTGTTTAACGTGGGATTCGAACGAGAGGTTGGGTTCGAGGAGGAGGCCGAGGTTAGGGATGAGTGGGGATGGAGTGTCGTCGAAATTGAGACAACGTGACTTAATAAAGATTTCCATTTTCAGGCAGAAGATCAAGTCGACACGCTCTCCAAAGAACTCATCTTCACTCAGCACAAACTTCAGACCACACAGGAGCAGATGGGGAGCAAAGAGGAGGAAGCAGCCATGGTAAGAATTATGCAAATATAAATATACAAGACTAAATTAAGATCCGCTTTGTAACTTTCTGCTTGTCTCCATGGAGATGTTATTGCTGTGTCTTGAATAGGAGTGCAACGGTACATGTGTTCATGCCGAGCTGTTTCGGTATGAGACGTTCGGTTTGGTGCAGGGCTGTGAACGAGTGAGTTTGTGCAATTTGTGTGTATGTGTTTACATTCCGCCACTACATGTGCGGCTACATGGAAGAATCGACTCTTTAATATTCACGAGGAAACTCCATGATTGGGGTGGCAGTGTTTTCCACAGCGCTTTATCGTTAGAGCCTTGACAACAATTGTCCCAACGCTTTGACTATATCCCTCCGAACCACGTGAGTCCTCACAAAACTACAGTCATCGCGCCCTGGTCCTTACTTTGGCCTTTTACCAGGACAGAAACTCCGCTCCCTCCCAAAACCACCCATCCCTCCCATACCCGCGACCTCTGTCTCTAGCAAAAGTGTATTTTCAGCCGCTTGGGACATTTTAACTGCAGCAGATCTGCACTTACTGCAGACAATGTGGATAAGTTGTTTTTTTCTGGCCAAAAATATGAAGACTGAGTAAAACTTCATACTGGAACTGTTAGTGCTGCAACTACGGTTGACAAGGAATTTATTTTTTAGAATATTTCTTACATTTCTTGCTTATTTGAGAATGTTTAATTTAACTTATTAGTATTACCAAGCAGCACTTTGCATTTATTTTATTTTCCTGTTTGTATAATGTTAAAACAAATTGTTGGTTTAATAAACACATAAGTAAACAACAAGTAAATGGTTTTGATGAACCAAACTGTGACCTCAAAACAAAGGCACATACCGAGCCGTGATTTTTGTGAACTGTAACACCCCTAGTCTTGAATGTTCCACGGTATGGCATTAAACATATATATCTTCAGGGAGACGAGCAGGTGAGGTTCAAATGCAACACCCGGCTGAGTTACAGATCAGAACTCTGGAGCGGTACCGTCTGTATTTTCAACGTACTTTCAGCAACAAAAACATCTGTAGCAGTAATGGAACAAACTCTGAACTGTGGAACATTCCAGGCATAGCAATTGCATCTCCGTGGAGACAAGTATCACCACAAAAGCGTTACGCAGTGCACCTTTAAAAACGTCTTATTTCCTACAGTTAAAAGAAGTGTTCAGGAGAGAGCTGGAGAAAGCCGACCAGAGCATCGAGAGGTCTTCGGGGATCATAGCGGACTACAAACAGGTACTGGACCAGGACTGGACCAGAGCCGGGCTTACATGGGTTACTACAGTTTAAACTCCTCATTTCACTAAAACTTCTTAATATATTTCAGATTTTACTCAACTTCGTACCTAATTTGACAATTCTGGGGAAATTTATCATTGAATTCAATAACTTTTTCCCAGCAGCCATAATGTAAACAAGAGCCAAAACTTCTCTAAATTACACAACAGTTTTGTTTTGACCAATAAAAATAAATAACACCAACTTTATTTTGTTTTAGGGAAATTTTATTCTGTCTTTGCGTGCAAATTTTTTTTTCAACTTCCTGTATTTCTGTACTTTTCTTCTCAACTTTATTTCCTCTTTAAGATCCTGTTCTGTTCAGTATTCCATTTTTATTAGTCTGTCTACATCTCCAAAACTCAAAAATGCTCCACCTTGTGATGTCACGAAGTGGTAGTTTTCAAGTTACCAGCTACAGAGATCCTAGGGTTGAAATTATCTAAATGATTGTAACTTAAATATGCAGGGTTTGTGTGTTAAACATGCGTGAATGAAAAAAAAAAAACACAACTCCAGGTCTGTTTTTGATTAGTAAAACATTATGTAAAACTATAACAAACTGAGCATAGGTACTTTCCACCAAACCACCTAAGTTAAAATTAGAAAAGCGTAAAAACCTGTCATATGCTCTTTAACTGGGGCATATGTACAAATAATAATAAGTATTTGTGTTTTCTGTGTCTCCTCAGATCTGCTCCCAGCTGACCGAGCGTCTGGAGAGGCAGCAGGCCGCACACAGGCACGAGATCGACTCAATAAAGGTATTAAAACTGATCACTCAATGAAATCTATGGGAAACGACAATGAGGTGTTTTTGTTTCTCTGGCGGCATCTGGTGGTGACACGTTACACTGCAGCACAATCATCATGTGAGGGAATCGTTTACGTTGCATCATAACTCCATCGAGAGTGCAACATGTTTGATCCTGTAATTAGAAATAGAAAAGTACCATGGAATGTACATGGATTTTGGTTTTAGTTTTCAAATGTGTGTGTAATTTATTCAAATATCCCTCTGAAATCTCATTTAAATTTTATCATGATATATTCTGTAACTTTTAAAATGGCTTTTAATTATATAGGATTAACATCTTTACGTCTGACATGTCGCAACAGTTATAATAAGAAAAGAAATGGTTAAGAAACTGTTAATATTAGATGAAACAGCTGACACTTACTTTTACCCAACATTAGTCAAACTGTACAACTTTTTAGACCACAATTGTGCGAATTTTTGTTTTAAATGTTTTTGTTGTTGTTGTCTGTTGAAGGAATTAATTTTGAAAGGCATTTTATTTGTTTATAGTAATAATAATAATAATAAAAATAAAAATTATAACAAAACAACAACAGCAATAATAATAATAAAAATAAAAATAATAACAAAACAACAACAGCAATAATAATAATAATAATAATAATAATAATAATAATAATAAAAAAATAAAAATAAAAACAACAACAAAACAACAACAGCAATAAATAATAATAATAATAATAAATAAAACAACAACAAAACAATAACAGCAATAAATAATAATAATAATAATAATAACAACAACAACAAAACAACAACAGCAATAAATAATAATAATAATAACAACAACAACAAAAACAACAACAGCAATAAATAATAATAATAATAATAAAATAAAAAATAATAATAACAGCAACAACAAAACAACAACAGCAATAAATAATAATAATAATAATAACAACAACAACAAAACAACAACAGCAATAATAATAATAATATTAATAATAATAATAATACATAACACTTGTATAGCGCTTTTCAAGATACTTAAAGACGCTTTACATGAGAAGACAAACAAAGGCAAACAAGAAAAGTTAGTGGAAAGGTTTTTTGTTGTTTTTTTTTAAGAGATGGGTTTCAGGGCTTTTTTTTAAACATGAGGAGTGTGGATGAGTTTCTGAAGTTTTTGGGCAGGGAGTTCCAGAGGGTGGGGGCAGCAACGGAGTGAGACTAGATAGTGAGACAAAATTAAAATCAGGACTTAATATAACAGAATTACATTTGTTGTTGTTGTACAGATTATTTGTGAGTGTAGATTACTTCAGAATGTGGCGTTATTTAAATATTTATTAGGCTCTGAAATTAGAATCAGCATTAGCACGACACAGAAGTTTCTTTGTAAACACTGTGTCCTGCGGTGATGTTTTCCCTGCATTTGTAAAATGTTTAACACATTGTCAGTGACATCCACACACGGCTCCCAGTCCACAGTCTGATCTGTCAGGATTTACGGATTTTGGCATTTTCCACTTGACAAAAATCTCATAGGGACATGAGAGTGGAAATGGGGTCAGTCCTTTGTTCCCACCGCCCTTTAAGATTTTTATTATTTCTAAGATTTTTCGCCAAATGAAACTCTAATTCAAGTCATTTTTATTCCGCATATAAAGGGATGATTCAGGGTCATTTCAACCTAGGAGCCTTTGCACCAGGAGCTCCACATTATACCTGAAGTTTACTGCTGCTGGAGAATAGTTTGGGTGTAAGTGACGACCAAATTGGGAGAAATGGGGATAAAATCTGATTCAAATTGATGTGGAAATGAGGGAACGTAGGGCCTAATTTTAGAAAGAAAAAAAAAAACGTAGAAATGAGGGAACATAGGGCTGTGGGAACATAAGTATGCTCCTGTGGAAAAGGTGAACCGTCGCACTGACCAGAAGTAGCCCTGTGCCGCTGTGCTCAGAATTAATTGCTGCTATTAACCTACTACAGAACACTGCACTGTACTGGACTTTCACTGTCATAATTCTGTCTTAAGTACCATTATATCTTCTGTCTAAATGAGCCCACACCAGTTAGTCACAGTCACAGTCCCCTCTCTCTCCTCAGAACGCAGTGAAGTCGTGCAGCAGTTGCTCACATGTGCTGGACACACTGGAGACCCCTGGTGGACACGAGGAGGGCGACATGTCCAGCCCCACTACAGGGACGCGTCCTCAGGCTCCAGGGGACAGCAGCAGAGACGGCACAGAGAAGGAGTCGTTCAGGAACCAGATCAGAGAACTGGAGCAGGAGCTGGCCCGCACCAAGCTGCAGATGGTGGAGGCCAAGTGTAAGATACAGGTACAGGACTCAGATTTGTCATCAGCTTTCAGTGTGATGCTAACTGTAGGCACTGCTCCGTCTGAGGCTTTGTTTAGACTCTAATCTGAGCTTTATTTAACACAATCTGACCAGAACGAATTGATTTAGTTGGAACTACAACAGGTGATCTGATTTGTGCTGTTAAATAAATCCCTCTCAAAAAACATTATGAGAAAATTCTTCCAAATCCAAAGAATTTTGTGAATGTAAACAATATTTTAATTATGGTAAATGGTAAATGGTCAAAATAATCAAGTTGATAGATGATTGATACATAACCCTGGTCATTCCTAAAGCCCACACAGCTTTGGGCCATTTCACTTTTCTGCAGCAAGTGACTGGAACCACCTTCAACAGACTTTAAAACTTAGTTTGTTTTTACCTGTCGATTTTTAAAAACTCCATCCAGAGTATTTTACAGGATAATTGCACATGTTTTTAGCACTTTTATATCTTTAATATGCAATTGTTTCACTGTCTTATATCTCTATTCACTGTTTCATGTTATAGTTGATGTGTGAGTGATTTCTGTTTGTGCTTTTGGTTTATCCTGTCTCTTGGCCAGGTCGTTATTATAAATGAAAAGGTGTTCTCAACTCACTTACCTGGTAAAATAGTGAATAAATTAAAATATAACAAAATAGTGGTCCTAGAAATTGCTCAAGGGCTTTGGGAAGAAGCTCTCCAATGCCACTATGAGGAACGTAGTTGGAAGAACAGTATCCGGTCCACTTATTCACTATTCCTCAACAACAAACATAAAGAGACCCAGTTTAAAATTTTACACAGGCAGCACAGAACACCAGTTTTTTTGAGCAAGATAAACCAAAGTAGATCACCTTTTTGTCTTAAATATAAGACAACAGATGGGACTTATTTACACTGTCTGGACTTGCCCAAAAATCTCCACATTTTGGTTACGTAGCTAAAGAAATAAGCAGAATAGTGAAATTAAAACTGGTGAAGGATCTGGGTTGGTTTCTCTCGGGGCTGCCACAAAAGTAAATAAAAATTAGTGGCTAAATGACTATTTCTGGAAGTGTGTGCTGTTTAACTGGATAAATGAGAATCCACCGACTGTCACCCGGTGGTATAAATATTTTTAGAGTCTTACCCATGGAAAGAGTCAGTGCAAAATTGAAAAGTAATGATGATTTCTTTATGGAGTTGTGGGGACCTCTGCTTGACTAATCGCCCGGTGATCTCAGTGTCACTGTACAGAGAGGTAAAGGCTCAGTGTACAGGCTCAGTATCGCTGTTGGTTTACCTGTTTGACCCGGTCGGTGTGTCTTGCTTAATTGGTTAATGTTTATTTAATGAGGAAAACTCAAACATGTGCTCAGACTGCTCCACTTTGTTTTGTGTGTTGTGTTAAAATGTTGAAAATGCAATCAAATATCACTCAAGTAAGAGTACAGCGTAAATTAGTTTTTGTTATATTAAAAAAATTAAATATTGAGAATATCTTGGGGCAAATAAAAGTAATTAAACATGCCATAGATTTTACCTGACAGCTTCACCAGAGAAAGTGAACCTAAAGTGAAAGTTAACCTGGTTTAACTGAAGTGAAAGTAAACGAGCTGATGCTGGGGTTTTGTTTATTCTGACCCTGTTCAAAAGAAAGAAACCTGTTGTTCTGTATTTTGGGTATTTTCCAATCTTACTGTTACTGTTAAGTACCAAATACTGTAACACTGTGGTTTAGGTCATGTGATGAGTTGATAAGTTGAGTCATGTGATGTCAGAAGCTTCTATTTAAATATATTTATGAAAACAAGTTTAAAACGTATTGCTAAAGTTTGAATACTTTTGTGCAGGTTCATGATAATGCCATTAAAACACCATAGAAACAATTTACAGTGTTGGGGAGTAACAGATTACATGTAATCAGAGTACAAGTTATGAGTAACTGTATTCAGTTACAGTTACTGTTTCAGTGAGTGGTAATTGGATTACAGTTACTTTGTTGAAATAAATGGATTACACAGCAGGATTTTCCTGTTTTCACATTTTGGGCTAAATCCCTTTTTAATTTAATTTATTTATTTTTGGTAATTCCACTCATTGCCGGACACTAAACCAGGATTGAACCAGGACTGAACCCAGGTCTAAACCAGGACTAAAACCAGGTCTAAACCAGGACTAAACCAGGACTCAAACCAGGTCTAAACCAGGTCTAAACCACGACTAAACTAGGACTAAACCAAGACTAAAACCAGGTCTAAACCAGGTCTAAACCAAGTCTAAACCAGGACTAAAAACCAGGTCTAAATCAGGACTAAACCAGGACTAAAACCTGGTCTAAACCAGGTCTAAACCACATCTAAACCAGGACTAAAACCAGGTCTAAACTAGATCTAAAACAGCACTAAAACATGCTTTAACAGGATAAAACTATGCCGCGTGGACCTCTTCCTCCTCTTCAATCAATAATATTTTTTAATTTGGTTCAGTAAAGTCTGTGCTTTTTATTTTTTATTTTCATTTAACAGACAAAACTTCTTATGTGAAGATTTCCTGGTCTTTGCTTCTGTACAGCAAATCAAGTAATCCAAAGTATTCATATTACATTACTCACTTTAAATAATTTAATGGATTACGTTACAAACTACATTTTGGGGTATGTAATCTGTAATCTGTAGGTGAATACATTTTAAAAGTCACCTTCCCAACACTGACAATTTAGTAGCAAAAGAAAAGTGGATTTTGCGTTTAATGTACTGACTTGTGTTCCTCTGTCTTTCTCAGGAACTGGAGCACGAAACCAGCGTTCTCAACACGAGCCTGCAGGAAGCCCGCAACAACTGGCTGAGTAAAGCCTTCACGTCCCTGCGCCCCCCCTCCTCCTCCTCCATCCTGCCCCTGCACCTCCACACGGGGGCGCTGCACACGGGGGACAGCGCCGAGCCCAAAGAGGCACAGCACCTCTTCAGCAGGGCCGGACTGAAGGCGCCCGTGTGGAACATGAAGAAGATCACGTGGCCCCATCAAAGAGAGCTCCAGCACAACCAGTGACCCCTTGACCCCGTGACCTCCGGCTGGTCCTGGGGTCGCGCAGGCCCGGGCAGATGTGTGTAAATATGAGTCAGAGTATCGGCAAGTCATGGGAAAATGAACAGTGGAATGAACAGTGCTATATATGGAGATACGGTAGTGTCTTTATTACGAAACAAATATCACACCACAAATACATTTCTTGGTCCAGAATCAAATATAAAGACACATATCTCAATACACTTTTGATTTGATACGATATATTTCAAATTGATTCAGTATGATTCATAAAAATAACAGCTAAATCATGGCTGTGATACTAAAAGTCTTTGTTAAACCACTTCTTGTGCAAAGTTCATATGAAACACAAACATTTTACTCATCAAAAAAATCTGTGAAAATCTCAAATGTGCTGCATAAACAAGTTTACTTCCTCTAAACAAACAACAAAACTGTAGTGCTATAACAAAATAACACAGTAAAATACACCAAAAAATACTCTTGGTGATATATCGATACAGCAGTGACTCATATCGATAATGCATCATCACATTAAACAATACTATTAATATTTTGATATTTTTGCACACCCCTAATAACAGCATTCACAAATATAATGTATGACTTACCGAAAGGAAGGCCGCGATGGAGGGACTATGTCTCTGGGCTGGCCTGGGAACACCTTGGGGTCCCCCTGGAGGAGCTGGCGGAAGTGTCTGGGGTGAAGGAAGTCTGGGAGTCCCTGCTTAGACTGCTGCTCCCACAATCCAGGCCCCGGATAAACAGAAGAAAATGTATGGATGAATGGACTTACAAACAGGACACAGTGTTTGAAAGTCTTTAGTAATACATTATGACTTGGTTATTGTCATTCTGGTAACAACAAACTTATAACAGGGGCTGTAGTCTTAAATTGATAAACAAAATCGGTAACTCCTTTGAACAGCCATGGATGTATAAAACTATGAAGCAGTTAAACCCAGCTAGACCTGGACTTAGATGAACTTTATTGATCCATAAGGGAAATGATTTAATTAAATTGGTTAATGGTCAATGCAAAGTCAAAATGACAGGACCTGAAAGATAATTTTCCCTTTTAAATTCAGTCACGAATAAAGGACTTTAAACATGTTAAATTACAAGGAGATAAACAACCTTCCTCTGCCTTTCTCGCCACTCAACCTGAAAATTATCTGGAACCTATGAAGCAATTTACTACTACTACTACTACTCTGCACAGTAGTAGCGCAATGTGCTAGAACTTCAGCAGACGTGATTGACTGTTAAAAAAAACCCAAAAAAAAACAACAAACTCAAATCGAACGCTGTCAGGAAGGTCTCAAAAACCCACAAACAGGGTACAGTGGTTTGTAAATGCAGGTTAAACATTTGCAAATAAATGTAACTGCACTGACATTTGTGGATCGCGTAACATTTTCTTTTGAGTCGAGAAATACTTTTTGTGAATGTTGTTCCATTTACTTAAACTTTGACTTACTCAGACAAACTTTATTGATCCACAAGGGAAATTATTTGGACACAGCAGCTCTCACATCACAATAATCATATAATATAACAACAAAGAGTAAAAATGTAAATGGTACAACAAAGATATGATGATTAACAGAACGTTATCTGTTACATAAGGGTGTTGTACAGTTGTAGGGAGTATTATCTGTTACATGTACAGTTAATTAGTTATTTGTAAGTCATGAACTATATTTGTGAATGTTGTTATATTTGTTTTTGGACCAAGAAAAGAGGCATGATATTTATTTGATTGTAAAGACTCTAAACCATAGTTCTAGGATCAACTGAATGAACAACATGATGTAAGGCAAGCTATGTAAATAAGTGTGTGTTAATGATACTTCGTAATGTTTGGAGGTTCCATTGTACTTTAAAGTTATGCGGGTTGTTACAAAATTAAACACATTTTGTAGTTGCTCAATTGTAGTTTTTATTTCAGTTCAATATACCATGCGAAATCTGTTTTTTTTTTAGATTTTTTGACCGTGTTATAAAGCTGTTCCCGCATCAAAAACATGTCTGAACTGGTTTTAGAGGTTATTCATCTTCTTTGTAAACTCTCCTTACGGTTAGGAGTACGATTCTGTCCCAAGCCTACGTCATCTATCTCTTCTCTTGTACAACAACTGCCCAGAGATGTGGAAACGTCTCGAAAAAAGATCCGAGGACGAAAAGTAGAAGTCCGTTATTACAGCACGGACGGGCAAGTGTGTCTCGAAACTAGTGTGTCATCATCTTTTTTGTCTATTTTTAGAAGTACATTGTGTCTTTTTTGGGAACGTTTTCCAACTGTACTGTGTTTAATCAGAATTTTTAAATGTTGTTTTATTAATACAAAACTTCAGAACTTCATTCAAACTTCCAAAAACGTGTGAAACTGTTTTATTACGTTCAGATTTTACATAATTTTGTTGAAAAACCCATCATTTCAGGTGTCAGGAGTTTTGAAATAAGTTCCGCTGCTCATGTAGTATCAAGACAAAACCGCCATTTTTGTAGTTTTTTATGATTATCTTTTCACACTCCTAAAGTACAACAGCAAGTACTTTATTTACTGCAGTACTTTTTAAAGAAATGTTACTTTTCTGCTGCACATTTGTCCTCTTACTTGAGTTTTGTTTCCTTTTACCCACTGTGAGTAAGTCTATAAGTGACAAAAATCTTCTTTCCAAATACTTTTTACTCTTAATTTCTTGGACCACCTTTTTGGTACTACTTTTCTACTTGAGATATATTATTTTGCTCATTTCCCGTCTTACTTCTACTATCTACTTCTCCTTATCTGGGGTTAATCGATAAGCAGGAAATACTTCAACCACCGAAACTTTGAAAACCTGTACTGTCCCTTACTACGTCTTTATTTTTACTTCCAAGTACCAAGTACTTTTTTCGTCTGCCCCACTTTCCTTAGCGTAGACGACATGAGATCTTGGAGGATGTGACGTAGAGAGAGAGAAGGCAGAGGATCACACTGGGGGAAATTGAGGTAATTGTGTTGTGGTTCAAGGAGATTCCTGTTTCACTTTGACACATTCAGACAGTTTAAAGGCAGAAATGGAAGCAGGTGTTTCCTCAGTCTTATCTCTGAACTTTGTCTTGAGGAGCAAGGGGAGGTATCAGCGGATTATTTTCAGACAGAAGCAGCTGGTACTTTAAGGTAAGTGTGGCTAAAGCTGACAAAAATGTGTATTTATATTTTATATCAGAGCTTACAACGAAAATGTGGTATCAAATATTCAATAAGTCATGTATTTTTATTATTATTTTTGTTTGTTGTGGTTTGGTTTAGTTAGACTGTTGGTAGTTTTTTTACTCAAAGTTAACTTAAAGATACAAAACAATAAAGCTGCACTATGTATATTTTTTTTACACAAATGAAAAATGTATTTAAAGGGCCCATATTTTCCTATTTTCTGATTTTTGTTATAGTGACCTGGGTTGTGCTTTGTTTCATTCACATGTTACTTATTTATTTGAGTATTTCTCCCAAACTCCGTACACTTTAACTTGAATAATTTGGATTATTTGAGCACAGGAATTGCCAATCTGTTCTGTATTAAAAGTAAAAAAAGATGATTTTAACTTGAAAACTACCGCTTCATGACATCACAAGGTGGATCAGAGCGTTTTGAGCTTTGGAGATGTAGACAGACTAATAATAAAGACTTGCTGAAACATGTGAATGAAACAAAACACAAGTCCAGGTCTGTTTTTGAGGCATTAATGACATTATAACATGGCTAAAATCCAGTGTTGGGAAGGTTACTTTTAAAATGTATTCCCCTACAGATAAAGTGAGTAATGTAATCTGAATACTTTGGATTACTTGATATTGTCATGCTTTTTAAAACTACATGAATGTATCAACCACATCCTGAAAATTCATGTTTGTTCAGTCTTTATTTGACCATATAAAAATATTATTAATAGAGAAATTATTTTTATATGAGATCACAACTCACTTTTATGTCCATCTGACTGTTAAGTGTCATATTGTATTAGTTTAGACCTGGTTTAATCCTGGTTTTAGTCCTGGTTTAGTCCTGGTTTAGTGCTGGTTTTAGTCCTGGTTTAGTCCTGGTTTAGTCCTGGTTTTAGTCCTGGTTTAGTCCTGGTTTAGTCCTGGTTTTAGTCCTGGTTTAGACCTGGTTTAGTCCTGGTTTAGTCCTGGTTTTAGTCCTGGTTTAGTCCTGCTTTAGTCCTGGTTTTAGTCCTGGTTTAGTGCTGCTTTAATCCTGGTTTAGTCCTGGTTTTAGTCCTGGTTTAGACCTGGTTTAGTCCTGGCTTTAGTCCTGGTTTTAGTCCTGGTTAAGTCCTGCTTTAGTCCTGGTTTTAGACCTGGTTTAGTCCTGGTTTTAGTCCTGGTTTTAGTCCTGGTTTAGTCCTGGTTTAGACCTGCTTTAATCCTGGTTTTAGTCCTGCTTTAGTCCTGGTTTTAGTCCTGGTTTAGTCCTGGTTTAGTCCTGGTTTAAACCTGATTTTAGTCCTGCTTTAGTCCTGGTTTTAGTCCTGGTTTAGTCCTGCTTTAGTCCTGGTTTAGTCCTGGTTTTAGTCCTGGTTTTAGTCCTGGTTTAGTCCTGGTTTAGACCTGGTTTAGTCCTGGTTTTAGTCCTGGTTAAGTCCTGCTTTAGTCCTGGTTTAACCTGTTTTAGTCCTGCTTTAGTCCTGGTTTTAGTCCTGGTTAGTCCTGCTTTAGTCCTGGTTTAGTCCTGGTTTTAGTCCTGGTTTTAGTCCTGGTTTAGTCCTGGTTTAGACCTGGTTTAGTCCTGGTTTTAGTCCTGGTTAAGTCCTGCTTTAGTCCTGGTTTAGACCTGCTTTAATCCTGGTTTTAGTCCTGCTTTAGTCCTGGTCTTAGTTATGGTTTTATTCCTGGTTTAGCCCAAAATGTGAAAACAGGAAAATACCTCTGTGTAATCCATTTATTTCAACAAAGTAACTGTAATCCAATTACCACTCACTGAAACAGTAACTGTAACTGAATACAGTTACTCATAATTTGTACTCTGATTACATAACTCCCGTACATGTAATCTGTTACTCCCCAACACTGCTTATATCTCACAAGAGTCAGATTTTTTGGCGTAATATACAATGTTTCTTCTACATTTTCTGATTGTAAATGAGTCAGAATCTGTCACTGTATCGTTGTATTTACGTATGTGCAGGTTTGGTCGTCGTTTGCTCGTCTGCTGCCGTCATGTTTGTCCATGTAGTGACTCTTTTGTGTGTGTTGGGAGCTCAGGCCGTAGAGCTGCACAGAGTCGGCCACACCACATCCACAGGTAACTATCTGAACTGAAGTAGTAGTAGTAGCTTGAAGTAATGTTAGTATTATTATTATTATTGGGGCGACAGTAGCTCAGTTGGCAGGGTGTTTGTTTATGGAAGATCATTTGTTCCGTCAGATTTAGAATTTTAAATACGACTGAATTTCTCACTTTGAATCGTTTAACTCTGCAAAAAAGATGTTTGAATTATTTTTATCCTGAATTTTTGTTTACTTTCAATTCAAAATAAACAAAAAAATAAAAATAAATAAATCACCACTGATATTTTCAAGCCCTCAAATTCACCAGTCGAAATTCAGCTTGTAAAGTTCGCAAAAATCCAAATTGCCAAGGCAGAAGCAATCGATCGTGTGAGCGAGGAGGACGGAGGCTGTTTCCTATTGGTTGTTCTCGTCTGTGGGCGGGGTTTACACTTAAGAAGTCAAAAAGATGAGGTTTCGATGAGGCTAATTTTGACCAATCAGATCTTCTGTTTCTTACTAAGTTAGATCGGATCACTTTGGATCGATTGCTTCTGCCTTGGCAAGCAATTACTGTGAATTTTCTTCACTGTGAATTTTACACTCTGAATTTTGACTGTAGAATTTGAAGGCTTGAAAATATTTGTGCTGAATATGTAAAAGGTGATTTTTTTTAATATTGAATTTTATACACTGAAAATGTACACTTAAAATTTCAGCAAACAAAAAATTCATAATAAAAATAATTCAAACATGCTTTTTCAGAGTAGAACATTTCAAAGTGAGAAATTCAACAGCATTTAAAATTCTAAATTATCTTCCATTTTTGTTTGGCCACTGATCCGAAGGTTGGCAATTCGACATAAACATCATTAGTTGAGCACTTAGATCCACTGACGTACAGGTTGACGGTACAATTCCAGCTCCTGGTGAGTGGTTCCTTGACATAAAATGCTTTGAGTGCCTTGAAAGTAGAAAAGCACTGTGTAAAAATGTGACCAATTACTGTTTCCATTATTAACCACTAGACCACTGGCTTTGAGAGGCGATATATTCTGATAAACTAACTTTATACTATATCATTAGTTGCTTGTGCATAAAAAAACATACTTTGAGTTGTGTTTTGTTTCATTTCAGTTTGATTACTCTTCATAGTTAGTGTAGATCAGACATGTCAAACTCAGGCCCAGGTTCCAAATTTGGTCATCGATATAATTATATTTGACCCACGAGATCATGTCAAATATGTTTTAGAGCTGCCCACCAACTACAGAGACATTATATATTTAAAATATTGTTATTATTTTATATTATACTTGTTCTGGATTCAATGTTTAAGCAAAACTATTATTAAACATTTATTTTAATGAGAAAAGGTTTAACATTACATATCTCAAAAGAAGAGAAAACATGCAGATTTGGTTGAAATTTTTCAATAAATATTTAGTTTGGCCCACGACTTAGTCCCAGTTTTTAATTTTGGCTTCTGTGAATTTAAGTTTGACACCCCTCATGTAAACCATAGACTGTATAAAGACGCGGACTAAGGGAGCCCCCATAGTGTTCAGCTCCAGTCAAATGCGGCTCAGTGAGGCTGGTGGTTCTGCTAGTGGCAACCAAAGATCCAGTCCGTAGTGAGGCTCATTAAACAGGGAGCGGGCCCTAGCAACGCTGTCAATGTGTGACCTGTTCCTAGCGTTAACGAGAGTGATCTTTGTCTGTTATTGCTCTGGAACTCTCCACCCCCTTACAAACAGCACATCAAGGGGTTTCGGGATTATACCATTGTGCTGAATAACAAAAATGTGCTTAATTACATGCTTATTGTTATTGTAAATGTATCAATTTGAATCCCAACTTTGTGCACTAATAAAAGGACAGTGGTTTATGTTTTATTGGCATCTAACTGTACCCCAAGGCTCACCCTCTTTCTTAATCGTCTCAGTTCTCGGGCGTTTTTGTTTTATAAATCTAGTTCAATAGAAGAAAAAAGTTGGAGACCGCTGCTCTAAACTATACTAAACTCTGCGGTACATTATTGTTTTCCTTGGTTCTTTCAGTTGCTCGTCCCGCTCCCGTCGTCCAGTGCGTGTGCTCCAGCGTCCCCAACCAGACCCTGTGCTCGTGGGCGGAGCCTCCACAAGCCACGCCCCTGCATTACATCGCCACGTACAGGTACAGTCATGTCCTCTGTACCTGCGCGTACCTGTCTAAACCCAAATACTTTATAACAGAATAATATAACAGTGTTGTAGTTAAGGCTGTGCAATTAATTGAATTTTGATTACAATTTTGATTTGTGTGTCAATCAATCTCAAAACTCATATAATCAAGTTGAAACGAAAAAGCTTAACAAAGTTTATTTTGTGATATTTTTTATATAAACAAGTATTTTATTTGTAGAACAGCTGGATATATAGTTTATTTATGTTTTTTCTATGCCTTATTTCATGTTCAAAGTATATTTTATTCATTTTAAACATCGCAAAACTGCTCTAAGTTTCATATTTGTAGCTTATATTTATTTTTAATTTGAAAGTTATGCGTAAATTATTGATAACAAAGTGTTGTTTTTTGAGAGAAATGCTGAAAAAAATGCATTGTATAACTAAAAAATAATCGTTTGAATAATTGTGATTTTAATATTGACCAAAATAATTTTTTTTCCATAATCGAGCAGCCCTATTTGTAGTGCTATATTATTTGAAAATTGACTCTTGTGAGCTTTAAGTCATGTTATAATGCTCTTACTTCATCAAAAACAAACCTGGACTTGTGTTTTGTTTCATTTTTATTAGTCTGTCTACATTTCCAAAGCTCAAAATGTTACCTTTTTACAGTTAATTCAGTAAAGATCGTCAATTTCTCGGCTGAAATGATCCAAATGATTCCAGTGAAGGTGTGTGGAGTTTAAATAACACGGTGGAGCACTTCTAATACGTGCTCTTTATTGGGTTCTTTTTCAGTGAGAGGCAGAGGCAGGCAGAGACCCGACCGTGTGTCCTCATCCCCCCTGGAGACCCCCACTCGCAACTCAACGTCACCCTGCCGCCCTCTGCTCGCGAGGTAAGAGCTCACTATGGCGGGTGGTTTCAGATTTTTGCGTTTTTAAGACCCAGAAACACCGTCACCGTCTAAACTAGGGGTGGGCAAACTAAGGCCCTGGGACCATATGCGGCCCTTTAATCTTTATAATCCGGCCTGCCAAACTCGAATAATAATAATTTTCAGTGTTTTAAAAGTCATTTCAGTAAACAGTAAATACCGTGGGACTTGAAAGACAGATATTTTGTTGTAATGCTTTGTAACGATTTTCAGTTATGGGATATATTTTTTCTCTTATGAGGTGGATTACCAAAAAATTCCATCCATCTACCCCTGGTCTGGCCCTTCTGTCAAATTTTAAAACCCTTTGTGGCCCACGAGTCAAAAAGTTTGCCCACCCCTGATCTAAAAATGCAATTCCGATAAAATATTTTGTCATTTTTTATCCGCAAGTGACCTGCAAAACTTATTTTGGAGTTTTGGAGTTGGGGATTTCAGTCAACAATTTAAATTAAAACTCAAATTGAATGCATTTTTATCTATGAACCACTGTTTTTGCACAAAATTGTAACTTTTCTGGTGGCGAGTCCCATAAAAAAACATGCCTTATGTAACTGTGAGCGGGACTCTCCACAGATCTGACTTGTAACTTGACCTTGCATAGATATGTTTAAAGCCAAAATGCAGAATATTCCAGAAAAAACATTTCCAGAGATCAGAAATCTCAATATATTCACAGACTGAAATGAATTTATAGTTAACGCAGACTAACACTAGAATTAAAATAAATTAAAGGTGTTATAATTGATTTATTGATTGATTTAATTTTATTTTACTTTTTTCAAATTATTTATGTAAATATTTGTACAGAAAATACAAAAAGTGGCACATGATTTTATGTTCTTTTTATTTTTTTATTTTATTTTTTTGTAAATGGCCACACATTTTCACACGTTTGACCACATAGCTGCAAATACACCCAGACCCAGGTCGACTCATTTGACACAGTTAAGATAAAAGTTTACATTTAACATTTTTGCAAATTTGCAAATTAACATTTTAAAATTGTACTTCTTATTTGGAAATCATGACACAGTAGGGAATTTCATAACTTAACCATTTCCGAGCAAAACTCCTTTACTGTGTACAGAAATGATTAAGTGACAAATACAAATATAACAAAACACTTGATGAAACCATGTTTTAAGTATCGAAAAAAATAAAAAATAAATCTGAAATCTCCCCAGTGTGATGTCAGCAGTGTGTTTAGAACTTTCCACATACTGTCATTTTCAACACTTTTTTTCAACACTTCGTCACAAACTGCTTCTTGACCTGATGTAAAACTACAACAACCACCACTACTACTATTACTGTATACTACTACTGTATACCACTACTACTATTACTGTATACTACTACTGTATACCACTACTACTATTACTGTATACTACTACTGTATACCACTACTACTATTACTGTATACTACTACTGTATACCACTACTACTATTACTGTATACTACTACTGTATACTACTACTACTATTACTGTATACTACCACTGTATCCTACTACTACTATTACTGTATACTACTACTACTATTACTGCATACTACTACTGTATACCACTACTACTATTACTATATACTACTACTGTATACTACTACTACTATTACTGTATACTACCACTGTATACTACTACTACTATTACTGTATACTACTACTACTATTACTGTATACTACTACTGTATACCACTACTACTATTACTATATACTACTACTGTATACTACTACTACTATTACTGTATACTACCACTGTATACTACTACTACTATTACTGTATACTACTACTACTATTACTGCATACTACTACTGTATACCACTACTACTATTACTATATACTATATACTACTACTACTATTATTACTGTATACTACTACTACCATTTCTATATTGTGTATATACGACTACTACTACTACTGCTACTACTACTACTACTACTACTACTACTATCACTACTACTATTACTATTACAATATTGTATACTACTACTACTACTATCACTACTACTATTACTATATACTACTACTGTATACTACTACTACTATTACTGTATACTACTACTACTATTACTGCATACTACTACTACTACTATTATTACTGTATACTACTACTACTACTATTTCTATATTGTGTATATACGACTACTACTACTACTACTACTACTACTAGTACTACTACTACTACTACTATCACTACTACTATTACTATTACAATATTGTATACTACTACTACTACTACTACTTCTACCACTACTACTTCTACTACTTCTACTACTTCTATACTACTATATTGTACACTACGACTATCACTACTACTACTACTACTACTAATACCACTACTACTTCTACTACTTCTATACTACTATATTGGACACTACGACTATCAGTACTACTACTACTACTACTACTACTAATACCACTACTACTTCTACTACTTCTATACTACTATATTGGACACTACGACTATCAGTACTACTACTACTACTACTACTACTAATACCACTACTACTTCTACTACTTCTATACTACTATATTGGACACTACGACTATCACTACTACTACTACTACCACTACTACTACTTCTATACTGCTATATTGGACACTACGACTATCACTACTACTACTACTACTACTACTACTACTACTAATACCACTACTACTTCTACTACTTCTATACTACTATATTGGACACTACGACTATCACTACTACTACTACTACTACTACTACTAATACCACTACTACTTCTACTACTTCTATACTACTATATTGGACACTACGACTATCACTACTACTACTACTACTATTACTTCTACCACTACTTCTACTTCTATACTGCTATATTGCATACTACTACTACTACTCCAACGTATACTATCACTACGGTTACTATATTGTATACTACTACTATATTGTACACTACTATTACCACTACTACCACTACTACTTCTACTACTTCTACACTACTATATTGTACACTACGACTATCACTACTACTACTACTGCCACTACTACTACTTCTATACTGCTATATTGCATACTACTACTACTACTCCAACGTATACTGTCACTACGATTACTATATTGTACACTACTATTACCACTACTACCACTACTAGTACTGCTACTACTACTACTACTACTACTACTACTACTACTACTTCTATACTGCTATATTGCATACTACTACTCCAACGTATACTATCACTACGATTACTATATTGTATACTACTACTACTATATTGTACACTACTATTACCACTACTACCACTACTAGTTCTACTACTACTACTACTACTCTACTACTTCTATACTGCTATATTGTATACTGCTACTACTACTAGTACTACTACTACTGCTACTACTACTACTAGTACTACTACTACTACTACTACTTCTATACTGCTATATTGTATACTGCTACTACTAATACTACTACTAATACTGCTACTACTACTACTAGTACTACTACTACTACTACTTCTATACTGCTATATTGTAAACTACTACTACTGCTCCAATGTATAGTATCACTATTACTATTACTATATTGTATACTAGGATTCACTTCTCAAACAGCTTCTTGTTTGGTGTAAAACTCATTTACAGCAGGTTTTATCAAAGTTAGAGAATGATGAAAATCTGTCATAAGCACTAATATAACCCTGTGTGTGTGTGTGTGTTTGTGTGTGTTTTGTGTGTGTGTTTGTGTGTGTTTGTGTGTTTTAGCTGTGGCACTGTCACCTGCCCGAGATGAAGCTGCTCACAGATTACATCATGAACGTGACGGCGGTTTATCCAGGAGGCAGCAGCTCTCACCTCTCCACCTTCATGATGGAGGACATCGGTAAATAACATTAAACAACAATAAATACTCTTTTATTTCTGTGCTACGTTTACACAACAGTCACCCTAAAATCTATGTGGGACATCTTCACTTCACACTCTCCTACAAACTTTGACTTTGACTTAAAGCTCCAGTTTGTTACTTTTTTGCCCTAAACTAAACTAAAATAACAGCTTGATTTTTCATTATAGTTATATTTATTGCACTTGTTACTGTGAGTGGACTTTCATCTCCACAAATCTGACTCTTACTTATCCTGCGTGTTTCCAGTGTTGTTCCTTTGGCCATAATATTCCACAGCACGACATAAAACATATTTATTTCCATGGAGGATGTTCCGAATTATGGCTTTAACTTTCTATTTCCATGGAATGATGCAGCTGACCTTCCACCCCCTGTTACATATTATCATGTTAACATCATTTTGAAGGTTTTTACTAAAAGATGAGTTTGAATCCCCAAATTGTTGAACATTTTAATTCCCCAAAAAGAAGCATGAATGTTTTTAGAAATGTACAGAATAAAAATACAAAACCAACATTTGAAACTATCTCCCTGTTATTAAAGATACTCTGTGTATAGGGTGACCAGACGTTCCTATTTACCGGGACAGTCCCAGTTTTGAGCCCTGTGTCCACTGTCCTAGTTTTTTTTATCCAAGAAATGTCCCAGGTTTTCCCATTTTGACCAATTTCAATTTGACCACCACATCTAAACCTAGCCAGACTGGTGCCATCTAGTGCCTCCACTCAATTTCATTTCTCTCCAG
Organism: Boleophthalmus pectinirostris; assembly: GCF_026225935.1. Lineage (NCBI taxonomy): Eukaryota > Metazoa > Chordata > Actinopteri > Gobiiformes > Gobiidae > Boleophthalmus > Boleophthalmus pectinirostris. Next base: position 11,300,523 of record NW_026570971.1, on the reverse strand, counting down.
TGACTAGGTCAGGAATCGGAATACACTAGACGGTTTGCAAGAACCCCGGAAGTTGTAGAGCATGCATTGGCCAATCAGTGAAGAGCTGTGAAGCACAACATTAAACAAAGCGGTCGAGATGGATGTAGACGAAGACAGACATTCTGTGTTGGCAACGATTCCCGAGATCGAGGATTTAAAGCCGGAACAAAGAGAATATTTGGTGAATTTTATCAAGGGGAAAGACGTTATTGCCCTTCTTCCTACAGGATTTGGGGAAAAAGCTTAATATAGTAGTTAGCTCCGTCACATACGTCAAATAGCAGCGATTGGTTAAATAAAAAAGTACCCGCCTACTGTCGAGCGAACGAATCCTAATGCTGCGAGGTCAGATGGTTTCCACAAAGTGAAACTGGCTGATGAATCAAGGTAGTCTAAACCAGGACTAAAACAGGACTATCACAATTTTTGACTAATCTGATCCCTGCCAACAGTAAAGAGGAGCATAAATTGTCATTTGTTTTGCCAAAATACAGAAAAACGTGTTTGCGAATGAACATAAAGCAAACAAAGAGTCAGAATCATGACTGATACAAGAATGCACAATGTTTTTCGCTCTTTTCACAACTTTATTTATACCAAGCCAGGTGTGTCCCAGTTTAGAATCTGGTCTCCTAAACTGTTAACATGTCTGGTTTCATCTGCTTTTGATACTTCCATCCAGTGAAAAACAGTTTTTCTGTATTTTGGACATAACTGTATGATCCAAACCGTCCTAACGTCTCTTCCCCGTGTGCAGTGAAGCCGGACCCTCCAGAGTCCGTGCAGGTGTCATGTCTGAACCCCGGGACCGTGCTGGTGCAGTGGGAGCCCCCGTCCACCTGGGCTCACAGGGACATCTTCCCCCTGAAGTACGAGCTGCTGTACCAGTGGAGGAGCAGAGGACAGATCAGGTCCAACCATGTAAGAACAAGACATACTTTTACTACTACTTATACTACTACTTACTCTATTTACCACCATGCACTACTACTTATAGTACTGCTTATACTGATACTGCAACTACTACTGAAATTTTCTCTTTAGTTTACAACTATTATCGATAATACTGATGTCATCAATATCCTACTGTACTACCAAAATGTATACTACTACTACTACTACTACTACTACTACTAACTTCTCTAATACTACTACGCTACTACTACACACTACTACTACTGCTACTATATTACTACTACTAGTACTACTACTTCTACTACTACTATACTACTACTACTACTGCTACTTACTACTTCTACTACTACTTACTACTACTACTACTACTACTTACTACTACTACTCTATACTATACTAACTACACTTACTATGTATACTACTATTCTACTACTACTACTACTTACTACTACTACTACTATACTGCTTACTTCTACTAACTACTCTACTACTACTACTACTACTACTACTATTACTACTTACTATCTACTACTAACTACTTATTGTACAACTTGTATACTACTGCTACTACTACTATACTACTACTACTTGTACTACTACTACTACTACTACTACTACTACTACTACTACTACTAACTACTACTTCCTGTCTGCTACTGGTACTACTTACTACTTACTATTACTAGACTTACTTTACTTGTTACTACTTTACTTACTACTTTACTACTACTACTACTACTACTACTGCTGCTTGCTGGGCTACACTGCAGCTGCTACTGCATACCTACTAACTACCCTACTACTACTGTGACTAACTCTACTTTAAACTGGTACTACTGTATACTATTACTACTACTACTGACTACTACTGTGAAGCTGCTACTTAACTACTACTACTACTACTACTTACTTACTTCTATTATATTACTATACTACTTACTATACTACAACTGTCTCTTACTACTGACTAACTGTATTACTACTACTGGCTGCTTTTACTGTACTACTATATTTGTACTAAATTGTACTGTCTAACTTACTTATGTGTTTACTAACATTTAACATCTTTTCCAAGTAGTTATAAAACTATTTTGATTTGTGAGTTACCAGTTGAAGTTCTATAAAGACCTCTGGCCTTCGCCACTGTTACTTGCAGTGGGTCCGTGGTTGCACGTGGCTTCCCCTACTTATTTTTATTTATTTATTTTTTGGCAATTTTGGTGCAAGCTCGGTACATCTGCAGCTTTCAGGTCCGATTTTAGGTGTCTAAGTTTGTGCTGCCTTCAGTGTTCTCTGTAATTTCAAGTAGTTGGTGACATTACACATGACTATTCTGATTTCCGAATGTTAAAAGTGCTCAAATTGAAACCTGTGAACTTGACTTGTCTAGACCAGCTATAACGAAATCCACTGTTGTTATTTAATATTTAATGTATTATTTATTTTAGATTTTTTAAAATAATAAATCTATTTTAATACATTTTGTTGAGTGTCAAATTTTATTTTTATTTACTGTGCGTATTAAAAGGAAAACATAATTGGTTTAAATGCATGCAGATGGAAAACTAGTAAAAGCTAATAAATTGTGATTTGTGAGCTTATAACCCAAAGTCCAAATAAAGAAAAACAAAATAATAAAAATAAAATAAAAAGCTGTTTAAATCAAGCTAACAACAATAGCTGCTATCTTCAAAGTTGCATTTTAGTCAAGATAACTTCAGCGTTGAATAAGTTAAAGAAGTTAAATGTGCTTTAAAAATACAGATTAGCCATTTCCTGGGAAACCACTTGGTGATGTCACAAGGTGGAACAGACAGTTTTTGGTTCTGGAGACAGAGACTCAACAAAAAACTGAATTATCTATCGAACATATGAAAGAAACAACACGCAACTCCAGGTCTATATTTGATTAGAGGTGGATAGTACTCATTTACATTTACTGCAGTAACTTTTTAAAGAATACAGAGTACTTTCTAGCAGAGGTATTTTTTTTTTATGAAGTAGCAGTACTTCAACTTGAAAAAAGTTTTGGTTCCTCTTCCCACTCTGAGAAAGTGACAAAATCTTTATGTGACAATAGGAAATGATTTGAACATTTGTGTTTCTTGCAGCTCCTTCACATATGATTTAGTTTGTCTCAATTTTTGCATCTGTCCTTTGAAAACATCAGATTTTGAGACTTATTTAATATGCTTTTTCCTTCCAATTACATTAACTTAAGCAAAATTATAAATCGGATGTTATGCCCGATAGTTACTCTTCAAATTAGTCTTACTTGAGTAGTACCGTAATTTCAGGACTATTGAGTGCACCTGAATATACTCCACATCAACAAAATTTTAACTAAAGAACGATTTCAAGTTCGGGCCGTCTGCTTTTATCGCCTCTGAAAGTTTTTGTAGTTTTTTTGCTTTGAGTCAGTTCGTCACGCTGCTGTCACCAAAATCTAACCATCGCCTCACTGATGTTAAGCTCACGTACAGCAGCTCTGTTTCCTGCTTCGACAGCCACATCAATCGCCTTCAACTTAAAAGCTGCATTTCTTCTTTCTTCGTGTGTTTTCCATGAGAAGGGTGTGTGTATGAAGCGCAAAATAACTGTTCAAACACAATCAAACGAACATTTTCCTCCGCATATCACCCCCGTCTCTCTCCATGCTCTACTGCGCATGTCTCCTGTAGAAAGAGTCTCTGTCCTGTCTGTATCTGTCAGTGTCTTGGAGGATTTCAGCAGATTTCAGACTCTCCCAAAGGTCTCGGTTAGTTGTGTCGATCAGGTTTGAGTGGTCGTCCAGCTACTGAAGTTTGAGACATTTCTTCTCGTCATTTACGCAAACGGGTAAGACGTATCCCACTCACTAATGTTCATTTAGCATCATAACTTATTTTATCACAAGCGATAAACTGTTTGAGTGCACTGATATTATCACTAGCAAACGCTGCACCTTCACACACAGCAGCATTTTCTGCACGTATCCGCTGTGTTACCAAACCATAGACCGTATTTATGAATGGACAATGTGCCAAACAAAGAATCCGTCCATATATTTGCCACACCGTTTTATTAGCCGCAGGGTTCAAAGTGTGAGAAAAAAGTAGCGGCTTAGAGTCTGGAAATTACTGTACTTTTCGTTCCCCTTCAGTAGTACTTTTTTACTCTTACTTCAGTAATTTCTTGGACCGCTACTTTGCACTTCTGCTATTGTTTTGAAGTAACGTTTGTCTTTCTTGAGTAAAATCTTTGTTTACTCTACCCACCTCTGTATTTGATGACCCAAAAACAGTAAATTACTATAAGACCTTTAAAATATTGAAAGATTCCTTACACTTTACTTAAAACAACTTTATTCCAGCCATACATACAACAAAATGTAAAAATACTACAGTAACTTGCATATATCGTCATTTCACCACGTCCACCACTAGGGGCGTGACAAACTCGGAGTGTCGTATACCCATGGTGAACGCGGGCCTCTTGGGGAGGTGCAGGTAGAACTTCTCTGGGCTGTAGGCTCCGGGGCCGGGCACGCCAGAGGTGTAGCTGGGCCTTTGGGTGCGCGGCTGCATGGAGAAGGAGGGCTGGCGGCGGTGCATGACGTCGGGGTGAGTGCTGCTGTATTTGGCGGGCCCCGGGCTCTTGGACAGGTCCTCAGAGGGGGCTCCCACCCCCCTCCGGCCCGAGAAGGAAAAACTGGCACTGGATGGTTTGTGGGGGACTTGGCTGCCCATTAAGTTTGGTAAAACATAACTGGAGAGAAGAGAGGGGTAAGAGAAGTGTTAGGTTTAATGTTTCTTAAACTATGGTACAAAATGAATTCCTTTAAGGTCTAGTATTCAGCAGACAGAGGACACATATAAGTTTGTCTCATTCTCAGTACTGTATTTTTCTGACTATAAGTCGCACTATTGTTCATGGTTTGTGTGGTCCTGCAACATACTCCGGTGCGACTTTTATATTAAAATTTTCACACTGAATCCGTGAGAGGCTCTAGTCTTGTGTGTCAGAATCTGCTGCTCCTGTTCCTCCTGTACCACTGTCACTTGGCTCTACTGCGCATGTCTCCTTCAGGAAGAGCCTCTGTCCTGTCTGTATCATGTCAGTCGATCACACCATTACTTCTGTATCACTGAAAATTTACTTCTGTACCACTAAACACAAATGCCCCCAAAAAGAAAACCATATTTTGCAGGTTACAAGCTGCAAGTAGCGAAATCTGCAGCCTAAAGCGATAATCGAGAGAAACGAAAGTGAGCGAGAAACTTGTGACACCGGGAGGATGCACCATGAAACTTTCCTGGAATCCACTGGATGGATCGACAAAGCCTGGACTTCAGTGACACTGAAACCATCCTGTCAGGATTCAGAAAGGCCGGAATAATTCCAACTGGAACTGATACTGAGTCTGACGACAGCTACACAGAAGAGAAAGCAGCGCTCCAGAGGTCACAGAGTTCCACCGAGGATGAAGAATTCAATGACTTTATGGTTAGGGTTAGATGGAAAGTTTGTTAAACTTGTTCTGTTCTGTTGTTTATGTTATATTTATCTGAAGAACTGTTCATATGTGACGTTAACAGTCTGTTGTTCTCTGTTCTATTGTTTTTACTATAACTTGCCTTTCAGGATGAAATGTCGGTTCATGGTCTCTGATTTTATAAAATGAATTTCCCCTTAAAGTGCAATAGTCCAGTGAGACTTATATATGTTTTTTTCTTCTTCATTACGCATTTTTTGGCTGGTGCGACTTATACTCCGGAGCGACTTATAGTTCGAAAAATACAGTCATGATTGGCTGTGGGTCCTGGGGTTTCGGTAGTGACCGTTCAGATTAGAGAGAGGCATTTTGGGTTTAAAACAACTGGATTTCAGCCTTGAAACTGGCAACCCAACGAGAGACCCATGTGCGGCTCATTCTGCTTTCATAAATTCTGCAATCTGATTGAATCGTCTTGTACGTCTGGACCTTAGATCTGATTCTGTTCATGCTTTATCCTGGTTTAAGTTAGTTCTGCTTTGATCCTGGACCATCTTTTAGTTCTCTGAAGCTTAGAGATAAAACAGAACCTGTGGCAGCATCTCAGAGTCTCATTTCCAGTGAAAGCTCCCATACTCCATGTACCTGTTGGGTGCTGGGACGTCGTCCACGGTGCGGTAACGGGTGCGGGTGCTCATGGTGTAGGAGGGGAATCTGCGGTGGGCGTTCACTGGGGGGGCCCTCTCTGGACTGTAGGTCCCGGGGCCCGGCGTCTGGGACTGCTCCCCTGGAATGTTAAGAGTAAGATTTTCAGATAATACAGGGCATAGTCTAAATTATGAACAGACATGGCACAACATTGGAGCTTCACCAGTGACCAGACTCTAGTGTAGTCTGGATCACTGGCTACCACACACACACACACACACACACACACACACACACACACACACACACACACACACACACACACACACACACACACACAAAATGAATTCAAAAGTATTGGCTCTCCACGGCACGAAGACAGATATTAAATTACTATTGGTCTAATGCAGTCCTTCTCAGATAGTGGGGCAATGCCGGGGGCAAAAAATATTTAACAGGGATGAAAAGAAAGGAGGAGAAAGATGGAGATAACAAAACAAACAAGAGTCTTCTGAAAGCTAAGACAAGAAAATATGGCCAAGCATATGTAACGTTCAGCTTAACTCTGACTACAGTGGAAAACAAGGAAAAAATTGTGCGTTTACTGAGTCTAAAAATGTTGGCAGAGGACAGCATGAAGCCAAATACACTACTGGTCAAAAGTTTTAGAACTCCCTAATTTTCCCAGTTATTTATTGCAATTTAAGTCGTACAAGTCCAATGAAGAGCTTGAAATGGTACAAAGGTAAGAACTGAACTTACAGAGGTTAAAAAAAAAAAAAGATAAAAGATAACAAATCACAAGTCCAAGCTCTGCCAAAAATACCTCAGGAAAAAAGAACAAGATGGTGAACTTGAAAACCTGGAGTGTCCAGCACAGTGTCCAGACTTCAAACCCCATCGAGCTGGTTTGGGACGAACTGGACAGAAGAGTGAAAGACAAGAAACCTACAAGTGCCACACATTTATGGAAACTTCTGTAACAGACTTGGGAAGAACTTTCTGAAGAATATTTGATCTTTTCTATTGTAAAAAGAACAAGCCACGAGTGTGTTCAGCTGTTATATCTGCCAAAGGTGGACACTTTCATGAATCAGAAGTTTAGAATACGTTTTGGTCAACAGGAAATGGTAAAAAACTGGAAAAAGTGTGTTTTAAAACTTTTGACCGGTGGTGTAAATTAAGGCGTCAGTTAAAGACTTTACAATCCAATCAAACTGAAAAGCTGCTTGAGTTTTTTCAGCGAATACGTGCTGAATATTGCCAACAATCATCCCAGTTTTGGAATACAAATTATAAAATATTTCTAGTCGCGGCGGAGAGTGAATGGGCTGCAAAATGTTTTCTTCTTCCTAGGGAGGACGTGACAGAAAATAATTGAGAAGCACTGGTCTAATGGAACTGTAATGAATAAGGCACAAATCATTGAAAAATAATTACACAACAAACTTAAAGCAGGACTAAACTGGGCAGTGGGAGGACTAAAAAAGAGAGGTGGAGGAGAGGCAGAGTCTGGAGATATAAGAAATGGTGTGATTGGTCGAACAGGTCTCCACACTTCAAACTCTGCCACTAATCAGAGCAGTTCTGTGTGATATCACCAACTACTGGAAATCGTAGAGGCCACTGAAGGCAGCACACACAGTTTTTGAGCACAAAGCTGCAAATGGGTCCGGTCAAGTGGTAACGGAGGGAAACGGGCAGATTTTTTACATTCAAATAACTCTTATTCAGAAACTAGAGGAACTATTGACATAAGTATTAGTATAAGGTATAAGTATAAGGTATCAGAATGTAGGAAAGAGTTACACTCCAACAGGGTAAAGTTAAACCTGTGATATTCTTTCAAGTTGCTGACAAAAAATTTAAAAACTCATGTCGGTAACAGAGGGAATGAAATATGCAGCACTTTTTGGTCAATAAATACAAACAGTGATAACTCTTGGTTCTCACTTACATATCCTTAACAAACTGGTTTGAATATTTGCTTCATATAGTTTTCTACCATATGGTACAAGATTAGGTTGAAAAACCTCTGACTTTTTTTGACTCATGAGATTTTTTATTAAGAAAGGTCATGGTAACGGAGGGAAAAGTAACGGAGGGAAAATTGTGCAACAAGTAGAAGGTGCAGGATTTTACATAATTTGTCGCTTTTTTCTTCTGAATACTTAAATATTACTTCAAAATGAAAGGAAACTATTTCTATAAAATATGTCAGTCCTTCCAAGCAAATTTTTATCATTTTAAATCCTTTTTTTTTTTTGAAAAATCATGTACCTTCATCAACAGTTTAAAGATCGAATAACACAAGATATGATGAAATACATCCATTTATTTACATGATTTTCAGGTCTTTGAAATTTGGGAAATAATTTTTGTTCCATGTTTCATACATGGTCTGTTTAAAACGTATGTAACTTTAGAACTAAAAATGGTACAGAAAAAAGGTAAACAGTTTCATAAACTAGAGTACATATGTATCTGTTGAATACATTTTTATATCAGATGCATTAACTTGAATTTTTGGCCTTGTTGTTTACTTCTGCTTGACTGGGCCCAAGTGTATCTAGTTTGTAGTGGATTTAGTGTTTAGTTCCACTTTAAACAATCCACAATGGAAATTATTTGAACACAGTAGCGAAAAATACAACATACATACTTTAATAAAACCCAAAAATATGTTTGTAATCATAAAAAAAAATGTAATGGTACTAAAAACTCCCCCAATTCCCCCTTTAGTCGTACTTTGGCTCTGTCCTTTCCTCTGCTTTTCCGAGCGGTCCCTGGTCCACTGATTAGCGCTAACGACCTCATGTGATGAGATGCAGTGTTATGACAGCAGCCGTCACGCTCCAGCAGGCAGGTCAAAAGTGTCGTTTGGTCACTTCTGCTTTGTTCTAATCAGCCAAAGTTACAAGAGAATCCAGAGTACAAAGTGTCCAGATAGTCCGTGTTTTAATGAACTCCTGTAGCTGTCGTCTGCCCTCTGTACCATGGATAATGTAAAACAACAGCTCCTCTCTGCTAAAGCCTGCAGCAGTGTGATGATGCTGACGGGGCTTCAGATGATGCCACGTTAAAGGGGCATTATGGCACTTTTCTGGAGAGATCCGCCACCTTTTTGTCTCTGAGGAGATAGTACTGCTTTGTCTGGAATGTTCCACAGTGTTATTGTGTATTTGTTTAATTACAGGTGTTTTAAAGCTTGTCTTCTTGGAAATAGACAATAGACAATAGTTTCCTGTCACACTGTAGAACACTCCAGACAAACAATCACATCTCCATGGTGACAATCAAGGATCGGACACACAGTGCTGGAAAATAACTGTATTCAGGTACTTTTTCAGTTGGTGATATTCAGAAACTAAAGAAATACTGATAGAATATTGCTCCTTCTTGTGTTTGATCACAACATTTAGGCTCCAAACGGCTCGATATTAGAGAGAAAATAGAAAAAAATACCACTTTATCACTATTATAGATCAGTGTTTCTACATTTGTAACTTGACCTGGTAAGATTCTCATAATATTTGTGAGTTTACAAACTCATGAGAGTCTCTCATTGTTGTGACTGAACACTTGACCAGTGGTTCAGACCAGTCACAGAGCAGAGCTGTGTTTTGTGTGGACGCCAAAGGTGAAGCGCCCAAATGAAGCAAAACAAACACGGTGATGAGCAGGGGCAGACCTCAGCCTGTGTTAGTAAAATACAGACTGTTAGAGACTGTGGTTTGTGAAAAACATGCAGAGGGAAGAGATTTGTGCTTTTGAGGGAGGAAGGAAACATTCTCATCTTAACAAAAGATTGATTTCTCAGCTTGGCGCTTCAACCAACCAGATTCCATCTTACATTGGTCTGGATGTTCTGCTTTTTACTGACCACTTTCAGTAAGAGAGGGTCAGTAGATGTTTGAACATCAGCATAATAAAGAATCTGAAAACATTCTGACCTAAACGCCTCCCTCGGCCCAGGATGGAGTAGGAGGGCGTCTGCATGCGCCCAAACCTGGTCACCCGAGAGTCCACACTGTACCTGGGCCCTGGGCTGGAGTCGACTGACACCACTGCAAAACAACAACCACAGTTTAAGAAATCAAATAAAGTTATAATAATTCAATGAACAATAAATGATCCGTTTTATACAGAGTTTATGTATAGGGCAGAGGAGGGTCCACCATGTTATTTATGTTATTGCTGCTTTGGTGGGAATGCTCCGTACTGTGGAACATTTCAGGTAATATCTCCATAGAGACCCCTCCACCAGAAAAGTGTTTGTGTGTAATATATTTGTGTGTGTGTGTTTGTGTACTCACTGGCGCTGCTCTGGCGGCTGTGGAAAGTATAGGCGGGGCTGGAGGGTTTGGTGAAGTCATGGTTCATGTAGCCCACAGTGGGGGGCAGAGCGTAGCGGCCCGGCCCTGGACCTGCACAAACACAAACACACCATACAGAATATTAAAACAAACAGGAAACTAACACTACACTGTTTAAATGTAGTTGTGTGTGTTATGTTCTATACTGTGGTTGTGTTTTCTGTGTCATACTGTAGATCAGGGGTGTCAAACTCATTTTGGTTCGGGGGCCAGTATCCGGCCCTCCAAGACCTTTAAAGGGGCCTCGGCTGATTTTCTACTCAAACTATTTTAATTATATTTTCTATTAAAATAAGTTGGTAATTTTCTGCGGTCCTGAAGCACAGCCTCTGTACGTGGCCCCTCCCACCAGAGCAGCACAAATGAAGACTTGTCTCTTTCAAACGCTTTAAAATGACGATCGTTTTGAAACTTTTGACCGTGAAACACCCTCATCAGAAAAATGTCCAACATGAGAAAAGTGGAGCCAAGTGCAGGATTTTCAAACGAAAAACTGACTTATTCCTATTTGGACATTACAAGTTCATGTTAACCAATTGTGTTGAAGTTGCATTTTTCTTAAAGTTTCAGGTTGTTCATAATATTATAATATTTGTAAAAGAAAGAGTTCATCAATTAAAAAAGATTTCTGTAATAGATTTGAATTTCTCTGCACAAATATTTTAACTTATTGTTATTTTTGGGGCCAATATAATGTCAAAATGAGTTTTTGTAGAAAATCCGGCCCCTTTGGAGATCAAAGTAGGTTGGATACCGGCCCCCGGACCAAAATGAGTTTGACACCTGTGCTGTAGATGCTTGGAGCTTTGACCTGGTTTATGGTTCACATCTCTGTAAATACTGGACCTATCCACATGAAACTAAAACTGACACAAAGCTGAATGTTTTCATTGTCAGCATAAATAAATAAAAGTGTGGTAGTTGAAAAGGGGATGTACCAGGTTGTTTTCCATTTATTTGAGCTAAATGTGTCTTGTGCCAGTACAGATTTATTCCCAAAGTAGATCTTAAGGTCAAAATAATCAGCTCTTTACGGTCTGTGTCTCATATAAAGTGTTTCATTGTTAGATGATCAGGAAGTGCATGTTAGCATGCTAGTTGTTCTTTGCTTTACCATTCATCATTTGGATGCCCAGAATACATGAGGTAAGTGAGGAATGGACCACTACAAAATGTTTACAATAAATTAGTTCTATTTTTCACATTTTTAAGACTGTAAAAAGCAGGTACAACACCATTAAAAAACAAAAAAACTTTACTGTATTGTATAAGGAAGTTCAACATTTGTGCTTTTCCTTTTAAAGCAACACTGTGTAGCTTTCTGAAGGTGGCACCTGCATGACTCCATGGAAATAAAAAGTTAAACCATACGAACTTTCGACATGGAGATATTTATGTTTTATGGCAGACTGTGGAAAGTTATAGCAAAAGGAACAATATTTACATGGAAACAAACAGGAGTCAGGTTTGTGGAGATGCAAGCCTGCTCACATTAAGGACACGTTTTTCCACATTTTTCAGGGCAATAAAACAACAAAAATGAAAAACATGCTATAATTTTTGTCAAATTTTGGGCAAAAATGTTCATATTGTTTTGTTTCATTCACACATATTTGAGTATCTCTTTATTATTAGTCTGTAGATGGTAAAAGGAGGAATTCAGTTTATCAACCGGACAAAAGTTTATTTGGTCGAATACATTTCGCAGCTCATACAAACTGCTTCTTCAGTTGATTTTTCACACATTTGTTTGTAGACATCTCTAAGCTCAAAATGCTCTTTTCCACTTTGTGATGTCATGAAGCGATAGTTTTCAAGTTAACATCTACTTTTTACCTTTTAGTTGGGTAGAGATTGACAATTTCAGAGCTGAAATCATGATAAAAGAATGAGAACTTTGCACATCAATTACTTGAGATGGTTGTGTTGGAGGAGATGGAGTAGCCCAAGAACATAGAGAAAAATCCTGCACACGTCTTACTTGCAAAATGTGAGATTTATTAGGACATACAATGTTTCGGCAGTAAAAAAACAGGACTGAAATCATTCAAATAATTCTAGTGAAGGTGTATGGAGTTTAAAAACACAGTGGAGCCCACAACACTCCAACAAAACACAACTCCAGGTCTGTTTGTGAAGAGGAAACAACATTATAACCTCGATCCGAAAATAGCGTAATATGAGCTCTTTAAATATTTCTCATAAAAAAACACACAATATAATTAAACCAGGAATTCCGTCTCTTAGTAATACAACTAACACAATTTTCCGAGCTTAAAACTTGAGCCGCAGAGCCGTTTTTTTTCATTTCGCACAGCCCACCCAGTCCCTCCCCATTACGCAGAGCTTATTTCCTATGGTTACCCTTTCATTTCCTCTGCTTTGTTTACGGGCTAATTCCAAACAAAGTCCGAAGCCGAATTACGTTTTAATACAATCCATATGAAGACGACATTATTATTACCGAACACAGAGCGTGCCCTTACCTCGCTCCCGTGCAGATATGATTGGCCGCTTCTTCACCGCTTCCTCCATCCTTCTCTCCTTCTCCTCTTCCTCTCCTCTTCTGGCCTCCTGTCACTTAAAAGAACTTTTTTTTTTTTTCAGCGCGGCTCTCAGCGTGGGGAGGATGAATTATGAATGACCACAAGTAAGAGAAACCCCGTACTGAACAAGGGGCGAAACCGCACATACGCTCTTGCTCGCTGTTGGGTAAAGTCGGGACAGTGAAAAAACAAAGGCCTCGGGTGACTCACAAACGGAAAATTAAAAAAAATTAAAGTTTGAAATTTGATTATGTGAAATTGCAGTGTGATATTCTATTCCGAGGCGTTGTGTTACGACGTGGTAACCTGGAGTGTTTGCTTGGGGCACTTATGGCAAGATCATATGACTAATAACAACAGCGGACATGGAGGAGTTGTCGTGGTAATTAGCAAAACAATGAGAGGTCGGGTTAAACACATTTGACATTAACTGTTGCTAAGTACTTCTGAACCAGATTATGAAGTGAAGTAAGTCCAAAGTCGACATGATATCTGAATAAGATAAAAAGATTAATAATAAAATCACACTAAGTAGGAATACATTCAATAAAAATATATATATGTTTTGTTTTTAAGCTCAATTTCTTATGATCTATGTCTTTATGTTGTTTTATTTATTAAACAGGACAATGTACAGTTACATAATTCCCAAGGGTGAAGATACTAGTATCAGATTCTAGTTTAGAAAGCTAATATTTCTGTGTGTGTGTGTGTGTTTTCCGAGCAGGTAAACTTGGCTGTAAAACAAACAGTGTAAACGGAGCTCAACAGTGACCACCCGCCTCTGGTTCCAAAGACTCTTCGAAAACAAATTAATATCATATTAAAGTTTGAAAGCTCAGGGATAATCAGTGATGTGGTAACTAGGGATGTAACAATAACGGAAATATCATGATATTGTATCGTCAAATGTCTCACAATAATATCGTGGACTGTCACAATATGTCGAATTACAAGTTTCTTTGCTAAAATGCATGGTTTTATAATAGGAACAGCTTATAAACATCAGGAACTACATTTCCCATGATTCATTTCAGTGCAAACAACATGAAGATGGACGTTTTTTACTTGAATTCGCCGGAAATAATTCACTCAAAATCTTGTAAAGGTATTTTAAAAGCAAAAAGTGTTCCATCTACAATTATATCAGCCTCTCCAAAATATCGCAATAATATCGTACCGTGAGATTTTAATATCGTTACATCTCTAGTGGTAACAAATGATGACAAGACCTATAACTGTTTAAAATATGTTTCTGAAACTTAATGAACTGCAAAAACATTAAAGCAATTTGCTGAATCTTTTATTTTAAATGTGGTTTTGAGGCTTAAAACGTATTAAAACATATGGATATTAGTTAGCACAGAGCTGGTGAGCTTTTGTAATGTCTTTGAACTCTTAATATTTGAAATTTACAAAAAAATCTATGGGAAAAATGACTGAAAAATGTACTTCCGAAATCAGAATGAACTTCTAAATGGGCAGAACTGTTGAGCTCCATAAAGCAAAATAAAAACAAAATATTGAAATTTTGCAACTTTTTTTTGTAACTTTAGCTTTGTAACATTTCTGGAGGCTTGTTTCAGTGAAGATGCCTGGAATGTTTCAGATTACGGCATTAAACATATCTCCATGAAGACGAGAAGGCGATGCTACCAGGCCAAATTACAGGTCAGATCTGCGAAGAGGCTACTCCGGTCACAGTAAGAAAGCATGTTTTCAAGTCATTTTAGAGCAACATAAACATCTGTAACTGAATAAATGCAAGATAACTAATTTAATGCCATACTGTGGAACATTCCAGACAAAACAATAACATCTCTCCAATTACCAAAGTTGACTACAGAGCGCACATTTGATATTAGGGAATCCATGCTTACCAGATATTATTCCCCAAAAATGGCATAACTGGAAATAAATAAATAAATTCATGTATAAATGTAAAACTAAGGTACATGTCAAAAATTAAAATAAGCATATTTCCACTTATTAATGCCCAGGATGTTTGCATGAATGTGTAAATGCAGTTATTTATTCACGCATTTATGTTTTTATCCCCATTTTAAAATAAATACTCCAAACATTTATAATTTTCAGGGATGTCATTTTTAGTTCTCCGTACCATCGCTGAATAACACCAAAAAACTGGCAATAAAAATGACTGAATAGACTATTGTTGTTACCTGCTACGTAATACAGGTAAAACTAACACCTGTATTACGTAGCAGGTAGCGCACCCCCCTCCACGTGCATCCTATCCCCGCACATGTAACTAAAGCGGCCTCCTCTCAGCCCGACGCGCTCTTAAATATTAAATACGCGATCACATTTCCTCCTCCTCCGCATCGCATCACGGACCACGGGCCGCTGCGCTGTCACCCCGTCGTCCAAGATTTACCCACAAGACACCGGAGTCCTTCTGGAAGTTTCTCATTATGACCGGACACCGCGCGGTCTGATGATCGGTGTTACGTTTACGCGCGGGGAGGAAGTGCGCGGGTTTGTAACGGAACAGCGACACCTGGTGGACACTTTATGTAAACTTTATTGTTTATGGGAGGAAATATTATTATCATTATTAAATATGATTCAGACAGGGCTAACTAAAAT
The DNA here is from genome assembly GCF_026225935.1 of Boleophthalmus pectinirostris. Classification (NCBI taxonomy): domain Eukaryota; kingdom Metazoa; phylum Chordata; class Actinopteri; order Gobiiformes; family Gobiidae; genus Boleophthalmus; species Boleophthalmus pectinirostris. The sequence goes on along the minus strand of NW_026570971.1, from coordinate 11,284,933 downwards.
TATGAAAACTTACAAATACTTCGTGGGTTAAAAAAAATAAATAATAAAAATAAATAAATAAATATAAATGTAACTCTTTATATTCCCTACAACTTAATTAATCTTAAAAAGCATGAACAAATATTGACACAGTTGTAAACTTTATTGCTAAATAAATACACAACTGTTTATGGGAGCAATTATTATTATTGTTATTAAATATGATTCAGATAGGAGTAACTAAAATTATGAAAATTTACAGATCCTTCGTGGGTAAAAAATTTTGTTTAAATAAAATAAATAAATATAAATGTAACTCTTTATATTCCCTACACCTTAATTAATCTTAAAAAGCTAAAAAGCACAAACAAATATTGACAGACAGGACTAACTAAAATTATGAAAACTTACAGATCCTTCATGGGAAAAAAAAATATATATATATATATTATAAATAGAAATGTAACTCTTTATATTCCCTACACCTTAATTAATTAAAAAAAAACCACAAACAAATATTGAAATTGTAATAAGCAAATTTTATTAGTTTATTAAGAATGACGCAATGATTCTTCGTGACTACGTAATTAATTAAAGGGGCTGAATCCGATTTTTTTTTTTTATTTTTTTTGAGAAATTTTTGTCTCTTGAAGTCAAAAAAATGTGTTTGTTATGTTGGCAACTGTTTGCGAAATTATAAAGCGCTTTTATTGTCCGGGAATCATGAAGTGTGTGTTAGCAAGCTAGCTGTTGTTAGCATCATTGTAATAGAAAAAACAAACAAACAAACAAAAAAAACGCAGCTCTGGTTTCTGAAAGTTGTGAAAAGTGCTCATAAACTCATGGTGGAAATATTTTGTGAATAATTAGGATGCTCAGAATGCTTAAAGTGTTTTATTGTCTGGGAATCATGATGAGCGTATTAGCAAGCTAGCTGTTGTTAGCATCATTGTAATAGAAAAAAACAAACACACAAACAAAAAAATGCAGCTCTTGTCTCTGAAAATTGTGAAAAGTGCTTATAAACTTATCGTGGTGAATAATTAGGATGCATAAGGTAAGTGAGGAGTAACTTTGGACCACTACAAATGTTTTTAGGACGGCAAAAATCTGGTACAGAGCCTTTAAGGTGTCGTTATTATAAAGTGGTGCCAAAATTAGCCAGCTATTTTTTTGTTTTATAATGTGAAGTGCGTAGTAGGGGTGCAGAATGTCATCAAATCAAATTATAATTTTAATAATAAGAGATTAGCATAACAGAACGCCTGCAGTTCTTTACTTAATATAATAAGAAGTTAATATTCCGTCTCCATCGTGCCTTATTATGTGTAAATCCTCCTTCCTTCTAGTTTGGTCCAATATTTGACCTGAGCTGAAATATTTGAAGTCGGTCTTAAATTTGACTTTTCCGGAAAATGTGTGAAACGTGCACTGAATCTGGTTTTAATCTCAAACCTCAAATCTAACCACAATTGCAACATTTGTCAGAAAAAGTTTTGATATATTTCCAAGCTTGTTCATACTCCATATTGTGTAGAGCTAACCGGGCTTTGAGCAGATGAAGGCTGCGATAATATTATTTTAGTAGTCAAGTTGTCAGTGATTCTTATTTTCAACAGCCCGCATTATAGATCAAGTCATGAAAAAATAAAAAATAAAACGAACAACTCAGCACATGGCTAGAATTCTACACTGAAACGCTATAAAATGAAACAAAATGTAAGAAAAACAAGTTAAGATAATGTTAGAACTAGACCTTGTTTACAGAAGAGGACATACTGGTTAGCATTTGTTTGTCTAAGGGGTATCCCGTAATGCTTTCCGATGTGTCTATTTTTAACAATTGCGAGAAGTCCACTAGTCGAACTATTATTTCTATTGTACATTCAGATCTGATAAATATATTTTAACCAAATAAAGGTTGAAATATGGCAACTGAAAGGTTCTAGATAGAGAATATTGATAAAAAGAGTGTATTATTGATGAAAATGTGAAATTTTGATTTAATAATTTGTGATAAAACGTCTTCTAGCGTGTGTTAATAATCCAGATAACAGCACAGACTGTATAAATAGGAAAGTGAACATGGTTGTGCTTCCGGTTCCATTGACTCCAGCTCCAGTTTACTTTGCATTGATAAACGTCGCCCCTTTTTCTGTAGCTGCTGTTGTCAGGCTCCTCATTTTGGTCTTAAAATGTTTGTATTTACCCACTCTACATGATGCTGGTGTTTTTATTTCACTATTTTGTCCGTATATCAGTTCCTATTCCTAATATGGAACTCGACACCAAACTAACCCCATAGCTGCAAGCCTCGATGAGCTTCATTTGACTGGAGCCGAACGCTATGGGTGACATCACACTTCCTTAGTCCATTTCTTGTGCTTCACTGTATTTTAAAAATCAATGCACCTTCACTAGAATCATATGGATCATTTCATCTCTGAAATTGACAATCTCTACTAAACTAAAAGTAAAAGGAGGTGCTGAAAACTACTGCTTCATGACATCACAAGGTGGAACAGAGCATTTTGAGCTTAGAAGAGACTAATAAAAACAGATTATCAATTTTTTTTTACTATAAGTGGCACTTTTTTCATGGTTTAGGTGGTCTTGCAACTTATACTCCAGTGTGACTTATGTATAAAAATTTTCACACTGACAGAGGGCGCTGTGTGTCAGTATCTGTTACTTTTATTACTCCTGTACCACTGTCACTTGGCTCTACTGCACGTCTATTGCAGAAAGAGCCTCTGTCCTGTCTGTATCATGTCAGTCGATCACACCATTACTTCTGAACCACTGAAAATTTACAATTTAAACAAATTTATAAAGACGACTGAGAAGACTGAACACAAATGCTCCCCAAAAAAATCATATTTTGCTGGTTACAAGCTGCAAGTGGAGAAATAAGCAGCTGAAAACGATAATCGAGCAGTAGAAAGAAAGTTTGGAATGAGCGAGAAACTTGTGACATCAAGAGGGTACTTCCTGGAAGTCACTGGATGGATGGACAAAGCCTGGACTTCAGTGACACCAAAACCATCCTGTCGGGATTCAGAAAGACTGGAATAATTCTAACTGGAACTGATGCTGAGTCTGATGACAACTACGCAGTAGAGGAAGTGGTGCTCTGTTTACCTCTGGAGGTCGTGGAGTTGCTCAGAAGTGACACCGAGGATGAAGAATTCAATGGATTTAGTGATTTGGAGTGAGATGGAGAGTTTGGTAAACTTGTTCTGTTCTGTTGTTTATGTTATAGTTTATCTGAAGAACTGTTCATATGTGACGTTAACAGTCTGTTGTTCTCTCTTCTATTGCTATTATTAGAACTTGCCTTTCAAGATGAAATTTTAGTTCCTGGTCTCTGACTTTATAAAATAAATTTCTTCAAAAAAGTGCGACTTACATGTTTTTTTCTTCTTCATTACGCATTTTTTGGCTGGTGCGACTTATACTACGGAGGGAATTAAAGTCAGAAAAATACGGTACTCAAATATGTGTGAATGAAACAAAACACAACTCCAGCTATGGTTTTAAGGAGGTAACAGCATTCTAACGTCTTCAGTTTGTAATATAGGATGTTTAAGTACAATTGTGTAACCTGTACTTGTAACTGAGTATATTTTAGCCATGTAACTGTACTTTTACTTGAGTATAAATAGTCAGTACTCTCACCGCTGCCGATTTATCTCAGTTATTCCAATGAATCACTGCAGCCCCGGGTTCGATATGATAAAACAACATATGAAATGTACTTTTGTCTTTTACACATTCAAACAGTTGATACAAATACGTCTATACATTACATAATAAATAAAAATATATCACTGATACAATACAATAACAGAATTACAATGGACTAATTATATAACTCCTCACACAGCATAAGAAATGTACAATGGACTGTGGAATAAGCCTTCAGTCAGCTAACGTTCTTAACATAATTTAAGCATTACAAAACTTTTACACAGTTTTAAATACGCCGTTTGAGCTCAGTACAAAAATAAGGGCCTCGCATCAGTCACTCGAGTTTGTACTACGCCGTCCCAGCCAGAAGAGGGCGCTGTGAGTCCACGATCTCGGGCTGGTAGCGTTGCGTTTGCCAGCTTACACTCGTTTTTTTTCCAAGTGTCTTTTTGCTAGAAACAACGCGGCGTTTTCGAACCGAATGTCCACCTTCGTATCCGAAAAAAAAAAATTCGTTCCAAACAAAATTCAGTTTCAAGTTTTTTGTTTTTTCGTTACGGTCCATCCGTCATCCCGCGCTACGATTTATCCCCTTGTAGAACCTAAAACGTAAACAACAAAAATTAACTCGGCGACTTCGTATTAAAATGTTTTCGTTGTTGTTGTTGTTGTTGCGTTGCCGTAGCGATGCTTACCTACCTGGTTGCGAGTTTTGTGCGACTTCTGCATGAGCCCCCTCCACTGGTCGTACATCTTCATGGACATGCTGCTGCAGCCGTAGGCGTGTTTGCGCACCCACCCGAAGAACTGCTTGAGCTCGCGGCGCAGGGTCGAGTTCGAGTCGGCGCTGGATTTGGAGTCGCACGAGCCGCTCATGATCACTGAGAGACGAGAGAGAGAGAGAAGGAGAAGAGAGGAAGGGAAGGAGAGAGAGAGAGGGGGGAGAGAAATAGGAGAGAGAGGAGAGAAGGAGGAGAGAAGAGAAAGAGGAGAGAAAGGTGGGAGAAAGAGAAAAGAGAGAGAGAAAAGAGAGAGAGAGGAGAGGAAGGAGAGGGAAGAGAGAGGAGAGAAAGAGAAAAGAAAGAGGAGAGAGAGAGGAGGGGGAGGAGAGAGAGAGAGGGGGGAGAAATAGGAGAGAGAGGAGAGAAGGAGGAGAGAAGAGAAAGAGGAGAGAAAGGTGGGAGAAAGAGAAGAGAGAAAGAGAAAAGAGAGAGAGAGGAGAGGAAGGAGAGGGAAGAGAGAGGAGAGAAAGAGAAGAAAAGAAAGAGGAGAGAGAGAGGAGGGGGAGGAGAGAGAGGGGATAGAAAGAGGAGAGAAAGATGACAGAGTGCGAGAGAGAGAGAAGACAGAAAGAGGAGAGAGAGAGAGAGGAGGGGGAGGAGAGAAAGAAGAGAGAGGGAGGATGGGAAGAGGAGAGAAAGAGGAGACAGGGAGGAAGGGAAGAGGAGAGAAAGAGGAGAGATGAAAGTGAGAGGGAAGAGAGAAAGAGGAGAGAGAGGAGAGGGAAGAGAGAAAGAGGAGAGAGAGGAAAGAAAGAGAAGAGAGAAAGAGGAGAACAAGGAGAGAGAGAGGAGGGGGAGGAGAGACAGAGGAGAGACAAGAGAGAGGGAGAGAGAAGGGAGACGGGAGGAAAGAGAAAAAAGAGAGAGGGGAGAAAGAGGCGAGGAGGAAGAGAGAGGGAGGAGAGAAAGAGGAGCGAGAGAAGAGAGAGCGGAGAGAAAGAGAAAAGAAAGAGGAAAGAAAGAGAGGAGAAAGAGGGAAGATAGGGCAGGGAGGAGAGAGAGAGAGGAAAGAAAAGAAAGAGGAGAGAAAGAGAGGAGGGGGAGTAGAGAAAGAAAAGAGAAAGAGGAGAGAGAGAGGAAAGGGAGAAGAGAAAGAGGAGAGGAGGCAGAGAGAGGGAGGAGAGAAAGAGGAGAGAGAGAGAGAAGAAGAGAGGGGAGAAAGGAAGGAGGGAGAGAAGAGAGAAACAAGAGAGAGGAGAGAGATGAGAGAAAGAGGAGAGAGAGGAGAAAAAGGAGAGGGAGTAGAGGAGGTAGAGAGGAGAGAGAGAAGAGAGGGGAGAAAGAGGAAGGAGGGAGAGAAGAGGGAGGAACAAGAGAGAGGAGAGAGAGATGAGAGAAAAAGAGGAGAGGGAGGAGAGAGGATAAGTATTAGTGATGTACAGTAAATCCATCAAAACTCACAGTCTTGTATTTAAAAGTGTTTTAATTACAAGTGACATTTATTGTAATTTGTGATGTTGTGACGCTCTTGATTTAGTAGAAAATGTCTAAACAAGACGTGTGTAATTATTACTGCCATATTTCAATTTAAGTTAATAGTATTTTTTATTTATTAGTAGTAATTAAATACTTATTTATGAACTCTGGCTGGCATAGTTGAACCAGAGCAAAGCATCACGGTCTATGTCGGGGCGGGCAAATATTTCTTTTTTTCCCACGTCCATGTTCAAACCCCGGCATGTGTTAACGGTCCAGACCAACACAATCACTGGTGAAACAATAATAATCACATTTCTGCAAGATATATATACTGCTGTTACTACTATAATAAATATGATGAAAAACTAGAGGGAGGACGGATAAAAACAAACCAAGACTCAGGTTTGTTCTGTGTGCCTCAGAGCTTTTAAAATGTCAATAACATACAACACAATAATCCCAATATTGTTACTAATAAGAACATTGAGTCCTTTTGGAGCCATTTATATCAGAATTATTGCAAATAGAATCAAAACAGGAGTTAAAAATAGTTTATATTGTGATGGATATTTTTGTCTTTCATTATTTAATGATAGTAGCATATATGTGTACCATATACTGTAACATGGTACAGCCAGGTACTCCCATGCAGTTATGTAAGTAATTGTACTCTGCATTAGGGTTAGGTGGTAATACGGTACTACAATATCCCGCGGTATCAAAAAGTAGCAACGGTATCAGTTTCATTATCATCATTAAAAAAATCAGTAGCGCACCTGATATAATATTATAATTTATTGATGCTAAATTTGTTTGCGCAGCACAAATGAATGTGTGGTTGTATTTTCAATTTAATGCTATCACGAGTTAAAACTAGTAGTATCAATAATGTTTCTTTTAACTGCGTGGGGAGACGACGTTCGATTAGTTTTGTTCCGTTGTCACGTGACGCTCATAAAGGGAGACCAAGACAAGATGGCAACTCAGGCTGTAAGCAAGTTGGTCTCAAAAAAAAAAAGTAGTACTTCTGCAATTTGGCAGCATTTTGGCTTCAGGCGCACGTTTGTTTACATTTTACAAAAACGAAACTTAAAACCACATGTCTCATTTGCATAAACTGTAAAGCGCTGATAAAGACGGCTCGCTCCTTGTGCTCTGATCCGGTTCAGCTTCTGTCGGACTAAAGGACACGACTCAGTGGAATATGAGTGTTCGTTCTGTGACAGAGGATGTGCTGCTGATGGTGAGTCTGCTCTGTGCTTCTATCACGTTGGAGATGGTTCATGTGAAACTTTTCAGAGATTATAAGTCTGTAGGTCGTACAAATAGACCGTGTAGTGGTGCGGTTTCGCAGCTTTACCAAAGTCATATTAAAACATTTTGGTAATACAGTAATACCATATACTCCAATAAAATCCTGAGGTTTAACGGTATAAAAATCTGGATAGCGCCCAACCCTCCTCTACATGTGTATTGATTGTTGAGGTTGTTCATTCTATAGCGGCTCCTGCTCATAAGCACAACTCTGCCCTTTGTTATTGATTAGCACAAGGTTCCATGCTGAAGTGATTTGTGTAAGTCTACTGCTACCAAACATTACATACAAAGAATGTTTGGTTTAGGATTTACTTTGATTTATTTGGATTCGACCAGAGCATCTGCCACAGACTCTGGGCCTGTGTGACGGGTCTTCACTTCACAAAGACCAGAGACGTGGGCAGTGCCAGGCACACACATGGAAAACTGTTAGTCAGGATCAGACCAAGACTGAACCAGGACTGAACCAGGACTGAACAAGGACTGAACTAGGACTAAACCAGGACTAAATCAGGACTGAACTAGGACTAAACCAAGACCAAGACAAAAACCTGTACTAAACTAGGACTAAATCAAGACTAATCCAGGACTAAACCAGGACTGAACCAGGACTGAACCAGGATTAGACCAAGACTGAACCAGGACTGAACCAGGATTAGACCAAGACTGAACCAGGACTGAACAAGGACTGAACTAGGACTAAACCAGGACTAAATCAGGACTGAACTAAGACTAAACCAAGACCAAGACAAAAACCTGTACTAAACTAGGACTAAACCAAGACTAATCCAGGACTAAACCAGGACAGAACCAGGACTGAACCAGGATTAGACCAAGACTGAACCAGGACTGAACCAGGATTAGACCAAGACTGAACCAGGACTGAACAAGGACTGAACTAGAACTAAACCAGTACTAAACCAGGACTAAATCAGGACTGAACTAGGACTGAACCAAGACCAAGACAAAAACCTGGACTAAACCAGGACTAAATCAAGACTAAACCAGGACTAAACCAGGACTGAACCAGGATTAGGCCAAGACTGAACAAGGACTGAACTAGAACTAAACCAATACTAAACCAGGACTAAATCAGGACTGAACTAGGACTGAACCAAGACTAAGACAAAAACCTGGACTAAACTAGGACTAAATCAAGATTAAACCAGGACTAAACCAGGACTGAACCAGGTTTAGACCAAGACTAAACTAGGATCGAACCAGGACTAAACCAGGACTGAACCAGGACTGTACCAGGATTAGACTAAGAATGAACCAGGAGTGAACAAGGACTGAACTAGAACTAAACCAGTACTAAATTAGGACTGAACTAGGACTGAACCAAGACCAAGACAAAAACCTGGTCTAAACTAGGACTAAACCAGGACTAAACCAGCACTGAACCAGGACTGAACGAGGATTAGACCAAGACTAAACTAGGATTGAACCAGGACTAAACCAGGACTGAACCAGGTCTATACCAGGTCTAAACCAGGTCTAAACCAGGACTAAACCAGGCCTAACTAAACTATGATTAACCCAGGACAAAACTATGACATAAATCGAGGCTACCAAGAATACTAAACCAGTAGTAAACCAAGAAAACCTGGTCTAAATCAAGTCCAGACTAGGAATAGTACAGTTAAAATCCAGGTCTAATCCACGGCTAAAATCCTTAATTATCGCTCAATACAGAATTCAACTAAACTAGAACTAAACCAGGATTAAATAAGGACTAAACTAGGACTAAACTGGACAGAACCAGGACTAAATCAGACTGAACCAGGACTAATCTAGGACTAAACCAGGGTTAAATCAGGACTAATTAAGGACAAAACCAGGACTAAACCAGACTGAACCAGGACAAAACTAAGACTAAACCAGGATTAAGATAGCACTTAATTAAAACTAAACCAGGATTATAACCGGACTAAACTAGGTCTACCCAACTCTATTAAACTTAACGATTTCTCAACACAGCCGAGCATTTGAAAAACATTAGTTAGTGCCAATGATGATCTCACCAGTCTGCGGGGTGGAGGCTGCAGTCGGATGGCTCCACTCGCTCCAGATGCCAGCTTTGCGAGAACCGTAGATGCCCACAGGGTTACAGCGCACCTGAACGCACCACCAGACATTACATTACATTATATACAAAGCTCATTATCTGGACACATGGACACCAGAGCCAAGCCTGGTGTGCTGCTATGGCAGAACTGAAAAAAAAAAAAAAAGAAAACAGAACAGAACCAGGACTTTACCAGGACTGAATTAAAACTAAACTAGAATTAAACCATGAATAAACCAGGACTGAACAAGGATTTAATCAGGATAAAATGAGATTAAACCAGGGCTAGACAAAAAAAATATATTAGAATTACACCAGCACTGAAGTGGAAATAAACTAGGACAAGGATCTATTAAACCAGGACTATGAGAGGAACATATCAGGTAAAACCTACGACTAAACTAGGACTTCATTAGGGTTGCATTACACTTCAAAATTGGAAATAAACTTGAAATTAATCTTGGACTAAACGTAGACTTCTCCTGCACTAAACAAGCATTAAACTAGGTTAATTATGAAAAAAAATCATGACCTAAAACCAGAAATAAAAACAAGGCGAAAGAGCACTAAACCAGGACTAAGAACCAACTAAGTCTAAATCATGTAAACAGTTCATGTCAACAGCTTCTAAAATTATCATCTTATTTTTTTTATAGGTTAGAGCAGGAGTCCCCAACCTCCAGGGAGGGGACCAGTACCAGGCCACAAAAGCACGAACTCGCAAACTCCCTGGAGTTTAGTTAGTACTTAGTACTGGACTAAAGCCAGTACTAAACCAGGTCTAAACCAGAACTAAAACCAGGTCTAAACAAGAACCAAAACCAGTACTAAATCAGATCTAAACCAGGTCTAAACCAGGACTAAACCAGGTCTAAACCAGGACTAAACCAGGTCTAAAGCAGGATTAAACCAGGTCTAAACCAGATCTAGACCAGGACTAAATCAGGTCTAAACCAGGTCTAAACCAGGACTAAACCAGGACTAAACCAGGTCTAAACCAGAACTAAAACCAGGTCTAAACAAGAACCAAAACCAGAACTAAATCAGATCTAAACCAGGTCTAAACCAGGACTAAACCAGGACTAAACCAGGTCTAAACCAGAACTAAAACCAGGTCTAAACAAGAACCAAAACCAGTACTAAATCAGATCTAAACCAGGTCTAAACCAGGACTAAACCAGGTCTAAAGCAGGATTAAACCAGGTCTAAACCAGATCTAGACCAGGACTAAATCAGGCCTAAACCAGGTCTAAACCAGGACAAAACCAGGACTAAACCAGGTCTAAACCAGAACTAAAACCAGGTCTAAACAAGAACCAAAACCAGTACTAAATCAGATCTAAACCAGGTCTAAACCAAGGACTAAACCAGGTCTAAAGCAGGATTAAACCAGGTCTAAACCAGATCTAGACCAGGACTAAATCAGGCCTAAACCAGGTCTAAACCAGGACAAAACCAGGACTAAACCAGGTCTAAACCAGAACTAAAACCAGGTCTAAACAAGAACCAAAACCAGTACTAAATCAGGTCTAAACCAGGTCTAAACCAGGACTAAACCAGGTCTAAAGCAGGATTAAACCAGGTCTAAACCAGATCTAGACCAGGACTAAATCAGGTCTAAACCAGGTCTAAACCAGGACAAAACCAGGACTAAACCAGGTCTAAACCAGAACTAAAACCAGGTCTAAACAAGAACCAAAACCAGAACTAAATCAGATCTAAACCAGGTCTAAACCAGGACTAAACCAGGTCTAAACCAGGACTAAACCAGGTCTAAACCAGGTCTAAACCAGGACTAAACCAGGTCTAAACCAGGACTAAACCAGGTCTAAACCAGGAACTAAACCAGGTCTAAACAGGTCTAAACCAGGACTAAACCAGGTCTAAACCAGGACTAAACCAGGTCTAAACCAGGTCTAAACCAGGACTAAACCAGGTCTAAACCAGGTCTAAACCAGGACTAAACCAGGACTAAACCAGGTCTAAACCAGGTCTAAACAAGAACCAAAACCAGTACTAAATCAGGTCTAAACCAGGTCTAAACAAGAACCAAAACCAGTACTAAATCAGATCTAAATCAGATCTAAACCAGGTCTAAACAAGAACCAAAACCAGTACTAAATCAGATCTAAATCAGATCTAAACCAGGTCTAAACCAGGTCTAAACAAGAACCAAAACCAGTACTAAATCCGATCTAAATCAGATCTAAACCAGGTCTAAACCAGGACTAAACCAGGTCTAAACCAGGTCTAAACCAGGTCTAAACCAGGACTAAACCAGGACTAAACCAGGTCTAAACCAGGACTAAACCAGGACTAAACCAGGTCTAAACCAGGACTAAACCAGGACTAAAACCAGGTCTAAACAAAAACTAAAACCAGTACTAAATCAGGTCTAAATCAGGTCTAAATCAGGACTAAACCAGGTCTAAACCAGAACTAAAACCGGTCCGTAGCGCAAAAATGGTTGGGGACCACGGGGCTAGAGTATGGGATTGTTAAATGATAATGTCACTTCCGGGTCTAACCGGGTTCAGCCCTATGTTCCTTCAGCCCTTTTTATTTTTCTAAGATTTTTCTCAGAATGAAACTAAGTCAAGTCATTTTTATTTTTACACTAAATTTAAAGGGATGATTCAGAGTCATTTCAACCTAGAGTCCTTTGCACCATGAACTCTACATTACATCTGTATTCAATTGCTGCTGAAGAACAAGTTGGGTGTAATTGACGACCAAATTGGGAGAAATGGGGATAAAATCTGATGTAAATTGATGATAAAGGAAACATGGGAACATAGGGCCCAATTTTGGAAAAAAAAAAAAATTAGAAATGAGGGAACATAAGGCTGAGGGAACATAGTCCAAAAAGCAAAAGGTGTAACCACAAAATTTTTCAAATACGTAAATTATGTAGTCTAATCTAATTTAATTTAATCAATATAGGATTATCAGTGTGTTTATGTTTCTTTCTTTATCTTAGTACAGCTTCAACTGGCGTTAAACTCATGCGATCTTTTTAACGCGAGATGTGAACATTGATTTTTTGTTTGTTGGTTGGTTTTAAAGAGCTTTGCGAGAGCCGTAGATCCCCCACGGAGTTACAGCGCACCTGAACGCACCACCGCACTCGCTTTACGTGCTCATTATCTGGACACATGGACACCAGAACCAATCCTGGTTATTGTAGCAGAACTATAAAACAATAGCTTTTTTTGCCTCATGCGAAACACATTTTTGAGAAGTTAAAAAGCACAGATCTGGTATTGTTGCTGACAGATTGGCCGCTGTGTAATGTTATTGAACAAAGATGAGTTTAATAACGCGGGGAGACGGCTGATTTCTTCTCTCATGGCGGATCTAAGTGCACTGCTGCCGTACGCTTAATAGGGGCTGAGTGTCCCCCACATGTCCCCAAACTCATGTCAGAAACACTGTCTGATCTCATCGTCTGCGGCCACGGTCCCACAGCTGGAGTGGACTGTGGACGCCGTGGTGTAACACTGTGTAATACTGTAGACGTGAATCAATCAAACGGAGCACTTCCTACGTCTCTAAGAATCTAGAAAAGGTGAGAGTTTATGATGACTTCTCACTCTAAAAGTAAGTTTTTTTTCGTAAATAAAAAAATGTATTCTATTGTGATTGTTTTTATTAAAGGGCCCATCTCATGCAAAATCAACTTTTCCGTGCTTTCTACCTTCTAAGAGTGATGTGTGGGTTGTATATGTCGCCAAAATGTTTTTTAGACTGATTCAGCAGCTTTTTTTGACAAAACTGCATATTTTGCCACCCTCCCACGGGACAATGAAGTAAAGCCTGCTACAGTGAAGACGTGGCCAGCTACACCTATGACGCGCTTGACATAACAGAAAGCGCTTCGCACCCGACCCCCCGCGGTGCTTGCGCTTCTTGCACCTCAAAGTCCTCGTGTTATTCCGGGTCCAACACATGCGCCATGACGAATAAAAGTTTATTCCTACCACTATCAGGGTGCACGCCTGTCTCCCCCTCCCTCCCTGAGATGGACGGAGGAAGGGCGGCTCACTCAGAGCCTACGTCACGTTTGGAGGTATGGAGCCTGTGCTTTCTCAGGACGGGCGGGGGGATGAGCAATAGTCGGCCTTAATCAGTAAGATTTCATAACTATTGTGTAATGGATGTTCCAAAACCCAAATTGTGCTTGTATATGTGCATAAGACACAATGTGAAAAGAGTTATTTTGCATGAGATGGGCCCTTTAAATCTGAATAACAGGGTTCCCACGGTCATGGAAATCCTGGAGAAGTCTTGGAAATTGAAAATGTAATTTGCCAGGCCTGGAAAAGTCATGGGATTTTGTGAATTCAATGAAAGTTTTGAAAAAGTCATGTAATTTTAGTATCTCTTTCACGGAACTGCTACATTATGATTATTTCTGAAGACAACATAATGAACTAAATCTGACTATTACAGCTTAGAACTGATGTCAAAATCTCATCTTGTTTCATTCTCGTGGACCCAACCTCGTGTCTCGTCTCATCTCGTCCACTCCTACCTCTTAGTATTGATTATTTTACACATTTTGTTTAATTTTTTTTCCTAGGAATTAAGAGTAAAAACTGCATTTGTTAATTAATCTAAACTTACTCAACTCAAGATTACGGGTTCCCACAGTCATGGAAATTCTGGAAAAGTCATGGAAATTGAAAATGTCATGTAATTTTAGTATCTCTTTTGTGCAACTACAGCGTTCTGTTAAGTTCTCATTCGACTATTATGATTATTTCCAAGTGTATGTGCTTTTTGTTTTAAAGAGACGACAATAAATGCACTGACAGGATTTTGAACGTTATAAAACCAAACCATAAGGTGAGTGGAAAGGGTTAATATTTCATATTTAGCCTTAAATTTCTGATCAATTCTACACATTTTGGTGCAGTAAAGTCATGGAAAATTCACTTTAGGTCATGAAAAAGTTTTGAAATTTTGGAGTGGAAACCCTGAAATAA
>NW_026570971.1:10448190-10523190 GCF_026225935.1 Boleophthalmus pectinirostris | reverse complement strand
GAGTGCGTTTGGCCCATTCGGGGGGACTTTATGGGCTAAGGAGGGCCAATCAAAATCCCAGTTTTCCCCAATCACTGTTGGGCAAGTTACTTTGAAACTGTAATGAGTTATTTATGACCTATTACTGTCATTTCAAAGTAATTCGTTACATTACAATATTACTGCATTTAAAATGTAAGGCATTACATTACTATTGCATTACTTTAAGTTACTCTCACCAAAATAACTTTTTGCGCTGTATATGGACTGAACCAGGACTGAACCAGGTCTAAACCAGGACTAAACCAGAGCTGAACCAGGACTAAACCAGAAGTGAACTAGGACTAAACTAGAACTGAACTTGGACTAAAACAGGACTCACTGTCAGGACGGGCTCAAAGGTGACCGCAGGAGAAAGGAGCGGCTCTGCTCCGCACCTCACGGAGGTAAGAGCGGCTGTCACCCGATCGCTCTTTATGGACCCTGCTGCTCGGGCACGCGGCCCTGATTTCAGCAACTATTTGCAGGTACCTGAGCCGGTGCAAGAGTCTGTTACAGCGCGTAACTTCTACCTTCCTTCAGCGTGTCCAGAAGTCCAACTTTTTGTGTGATGGTTTGCATCTTCCTCTGCCTTTTGGGTGCGAGTGCAGGAGCCTTTGTCGGTGCAGAACGTTTCGTCAACGTTGTGGGTTTCGTCGGGGAGAAAACTTGCAACCGTACAGCACTTCAGAATCACACTGCTAGAGACTGAACATGTATTTAAATTTGGCAGCTGAACACATTCTGTACTGTACTGTACAGGAGACAGGAGTCCCTTGGCCAGTCAGGACGAAGCGGGAGTGAGAGCAATACGCATTCATACAATGTAAAAAAAAAAACAGGGCATGCAAAATTGCACAAAAAAAATAAAATAAATAAAAATCTGCGAGACAGCGAAAAGTGAACTGCGATAGAGGAGGGACGAGTGTAAACCAGGTCTAAACCAGAACTGACCCAGGTCTAAACCAGGTCTAAACAGCGTGGAGTTCTTTGTCAGTCCTTTCGCCCGCGGTTACCTGAAGGTCTATGAGGGCGCATCTCCGGCGTTTCACCGCTGCTGATATCGAGGTGATTTTAGCGAATTTGTATGAAGAAAAACCCACCACTTCAATCCAGGTAAAAAAAACACTGTAACGCGCGTTACTCACATTTGTATCGAGTAAAATATTACTATTTTTTCCCCTGTAATGCCTTACATTACTGCGTTACAGCAAAAAGTAATGCATTACTGTAATTCATTACTTTTATAACGCGTTACTCCCAACACTGTCCCCAATACATGCATCACGAATTTCAGACTTCCGGTCACTGCGCAATGCATACTGGGGAGGATTTTCAGAAAAAGTGAGCATCAAACCGCCATGTTTGTTTTCCCAGTGGGATGCGTCTATTGACAAAGCCGATCTTTTCAAGTCTTTTAAACCATATCGCTTTTGTTTCTGGTTCTGAAATTGACATATTTTAGTTATGGGATTCGGACATCGTAATTGTGTGGTTGTTGGATGTTCTAACAGTGGAAAACAGGCTACGGAAGTTTGCGAACTCCATAAATGCAAAAGGGAATCAGATCTGTGTGAATCTATGTGAAACCTCCGTTCAAACTTGTTCGCCGTTCCCTATTTTTGAAAAATAGTGAAAGGCGAAGGCGATGGGCAGGACTGACACACAGGAAGGACGAAAAAGGAAACCTTTGACTGCCTAAGAAATCATCAAACGTTTTGTATGTGGAGCAAAATCATGTTTGTTAAGTGAGAGGTACAGAAGACAAACAGGCTCGCACTTTCTTGTTCTTGTGGTTTTACAGCGACATCACGTGTTGGTCGCTTTGCAGTGGAAGGTGTTTCTTGGCGAACAGCTGGTGCCTTTCGCTTTGGTGCTGACTTTTTAAATTCGTAACCAAGATTGAGTGAGGGATCGGGATTTTGCCCTGATGACGCTCCACATACAAAATGTTCGCTGCAAACTCGGGATGATTTCTTAGGGAGCCAAAGGTTTCTTTTTTCATCCTTCCTGTGGATCAGTCCTGCCCATCCCCTTCGCCTTTCACTATTTTTTTATTCCGTTGTGAAGGGAAACAGTTTGAACGGAGTTTTGCAGTCACACACATTTGATTCCCTTTTGCATTTATGGAGTTCGTAAACTTCCGAAGCCCATTTCTCGTTTTCAACTGTTAGGATCCAACAACCACACAATTACAATGTTCGAATCCCATAACTAAAATATGACAATATCAGAACCAGAAGCGATATGGTTCAAAAGACTTGAAAATTTGGCTTTGACAATAGACCCATCCCACTGGGAAAACAAACACGGCGGTTTGATGCTCACTTTTTCGGTAAATCCTTCCCAGTATGAATTGCACAATGACTGGAAGCCCGAAATTCGTGATCCATGTATAGAATAAACATCCAACCAACATGGAATTATAGTGTAGTGTGGATCAGCCTGTGTACATAGCGACAGGTGTTTTGGAGGATTAGAAGGTGGGAGGAGGAGCAAAGGAGGAGAGGAGAAATAGAGAAATAGAGAGATGGAGAGAAGAGCTAAGGAAAGTACAGAGTGGTTTATTTACTGCAGTGTTAGAAGTAATTATCCGGTGTATGGATCTAATAATCTTGTGTAAACACTAAATGCTTCATGATTATGGTAATGAGGGTGGCCCAAACAAACAACTACAAGCGCTTAATGTAAAAGACAGTGATATGGTTCCAGTGGCCTATTACGTGGCCTATATAATGTACTGTATACTGTAAATTGTAGTATTCCGGTGGATGGGAACACTTCAAATTACTGCTTGTTGTTTATTTGCTGAACCTAAGGACGAGTGTGGGCCATAACCCGCGCCAAAAATAAGAACAAATCAAGAGCAGTCTCAACTCAGCAGAGCGAGTCTCTGAACTGACCAGAAACCGACCAATCAAACCGTCACATAAACCTGTTGGCATAGCAACCAAGTGTCACATACAAATGCACTTACATCATAGAAGAAGTACACGTTGTATTCGAGGCCAGTATATAGTTCTGCTCTGCAACACCTATGGAACAGAACTGGAACGTTTTAAATTGCCCCCTGTGATTTTTTTCACCCTTTATTTCTCCTGATATGGACGGATCGTGCGTGTCCCAGATCGACTAATCCACAGTCAGTCACAAAGTCAGTCACAGCCATATCATACAGCGATAAGTGTGTATTCTGGATCCCAGGCAGCGTTTTAACAACAACACACGAAGAGCTAGACCAGACCTGGGCCTTGAGCAGCTCCCAGTCCACATATGGTCCTTTGGTTGACTCTGACCGGCCCGTTTAAGATATAAACATATGTTATCATTTCACCTCATGCGTGGACTAAAACTGCATTGCTTTTATTTTAGAGGTGTGTTTTGTTTTTTTGTTTTTTTTAAGTCAGCCTCACTTTTTCATTCCTTAGTCATAACATAAACTCTTAACAGTCTGACCAGATTTACTGCTTTTTTATAGGGCCGGGCACGTTAACGCGTTAACTGATTAAGTCATTAACGTCAACAATTATTTTAATGCCGTTAACGCAATTTTTATTATTTATTCATTTATTTTATTGTAAACGTCTGTTTCTCACTGGCTTTTATTTTGAAAAAGTCCACCGTGAGTATTTCTTTAAGTTTGATGTCTTTTCTTGACACTTTTTTCACTTTTTTCTGACCACGTGAGATGCAACGTGCCCGAGCCTTCGCGAGCCGCGGGTCCGGCCGCGGGTTCAGCCGCGGGCACCAGCTCTGACCGGACCAGCCGTGCGTTCTGAGCTGAGCTTATTTCTTTAGTTCAGTGCTGGAGTAACTGATTTACCCAGATACCAATGGAAGAAAAAATGTGATTGGTCCATTTCCATTCCATTATATTAACCCTTTGTTTCCTAAGAAATATCAGTCCAAGTTTATAACATTGATCTAGAAATGATTACTAGTGTAGTGTTCATTACTCACAGCATAAAAAATATTCAATAAATATATTAGTAGTACAAATGTCCATTCAGCATTTTTTCTTGAGCCTTCACTGAAAACCTTGAAGACTCTGAGGATTCCCCTGTGAAAGAAATGCTGTTTGCACACCAAATGTATGGCTCTTTCATTTACATTTCCAATAAAAGTGCACTATACTCTACTTTTTAATTCATTAATTGGTTTTGTTGGTGAGCAAAATAATTTTGGCAAAAATAATTTTTTTTATCGCGATTAATCAAATTATTTTTGCCCAGCCCTACTTTTTTATAAAGAACTACGATTAATATTATGCAGAACTGAGTTAAGCATTTTGGCCCGGCCCTCCACAATATTTTCTTCGAATTCTCCTTTTAACCGCCAGCCTTAATTAGCTTCATTTGACTAGAGTTGAACACTACGGGTGAATCACACTCCCTACTCAAGTAAGTGTATTCAATCCCCGCAGAACAACTTAAAAACAAAACAACTACTAAACCTTTCATTGAGTGTGTCTTTTTAAGAGCACCCCCTAGTGGTGTAGAAAGAGGAAGAAAGCTCAGAAACAGACTGGTACATTCTTACCTTCCTCCAAACCAGACTATATCAGGACAAACTATTTTGACTTCTATCCCTGATGGTAATCGCTGCTGTGGTGGGTGCAGTCAGTGCAACTACACCTATCGCTTCAACAGCTTTAAGCATCCTCACACTGGAAAAGAAACACCCATCAGAGGAATTATATCGAGCAAAACTAAATCTGTCATTTATATCATCACCTGCCACTGTGGTGAAGCCTCTGTGGGTAAAACAAGCACGGCTTTAAAAACACGATTTGCAGAACATAGGAGTACAATCAGATGTTAAAACATGAACTATCCTGTGGCAGCTCATTTTGTAGATTTCAACCATCCCTACCTCTTTCTTAAGACGCTGTATATTGGCATTGAATGTGTAAAAGTGCCCCCAGAGATAGAAATCTGGAAATGCTCCTGTCAAAAAGAGAGCACTTCTGGATTCACCAACTTAAAGCTCTTGCTCCTCACAGACTTAATGTGCTTTTTGTAACATGGTCAAACTATTTTTGTACTTTATGAGAATGTTTTTATGTAAATATCTAACTGTTTTTTCTTGATGTATGTATGTTTGTATGCGGACCTCACTTTGGGACCTCGTATTTGTTGGTGGGGCATATGACCCTGCGTTTGATTATCATTCCTCATTCCGAGGAAGTTACCTAGCCACACACATGACATGCCCCTTTACCTCAGACCTCGGTGGTGGAAAAAATAGACCGAGCAAGGATTCTGAGTCAGAATCCAAGATGGCTATGACCACTGTGACGTGTAAAGGGGTCCGGTCAAGCGGTAACGGAGGGAAACGGGCAGATTTTTTACATTCAAATAGCTCTTATTCAGAAACTAGAGGGACTATTGAAATAATTAAGGTTAGAATGTAGGAAAGAGTTAACACTCCAACAGGGTCAAGTTAAACCTGTGATATTCTTTCAAGTTGTTGACAAAAAATTTTAAAACTCATGTCGGTAACGGAGAGAATGAAATATGCAGCACTTTTTGGTCAATAAATACAAACAGTGATAACTCTTGGTTCTCACTTACATATCCTTAACAAACTGGTTTGAATATTTGCTTCATATAGTTTTCTACCATATGGTACAAGATTAGGTTGAAAAACCTCTTACTTTTTGAGTCATGAGATTTTTTTATTAAGAAAGGTCATGGTAACAGAGGGAAAAGTAATGGAGGGAAAATTGTGCAAACAAGTAGAAGGTGCAGGATTTTATATAATTTGTCGCTTTTTTCTTCTGAATACTTTAATATTACTTCAAAATGAAAGGAAACTATTTCTATAAAATATGTCAGTCCTTCCAAGCAAATTTTTATCATTTTAAATATATATATATATTTTTTTTTAAATCATGTACCTTCATCAACAGTTCAAAGATTGAATAACACAAGATATGATGAAATACATCCATTTATTTACATGATTTGCAGGTGTTTGAAATTTGGGAAATATTTTTTGTTCCATGTTTCATACATGGTCTGTTGAAAACGTATGTAACTTTAGAACCAAAAATGGTACAGAAAAAAGGTCAACAGTTTCATAAACTAGAGTACATATGTATCTGTTCAATACATTTTTATATCAGATGCATTAACTTGAATTTTTGGCCTTGCTGTTTACTTCTGCTTGACCGGGCCCAAATATGAAGTGTTTTCATTGTGTTTGGACACTTTGGTGTTTTAAATGACAATTTCAGTCACTCATATCACTGCAATTCCTTACCACGTCCATGTCACTGCCTGGGTGTTTTTATTGTTGGTGTTGTGATGAGGCCAATATTGAACAAATACTTGATTTAAAGAGCATTAATGTCCCTAAGATTGTAACAGAAGAGAAATCATAACATAAAGTGCAAATTTAAAAAACTAAATCAAAGAAAGTGGCAGCATTTTCATAAAATGAGGGAATAGTCATAATCATAATCCACGTAGTCCAACATAATATACACTTCAAACTTGGACATGACGTCAAATCCGAGGTCCAAGTGGGAGACAGAAGATAATCAAACCATTTTATGTGCTGTGGTCCAAAGCAAGAAAAATGATCTGACGCAGACTTTTTGCCGAAATGTTATTTGAAAATAGAAAAAGCTGTTGGACATCAGACGTCTGAGTGCGCTGTGTATTTTTGCACTTTTAGTCACACTCCCTTAGTCCACTTCTTTGTACAGTCTGTGTATGTACACAATATTCATCTCACGGTACGATATTTATTGCGATATTTTGGAGAGGCTGATTTAACTGTTGATAGGACACTTTTTTTTTTGCTTTTAAAATATCCTGACAAGAATTTGGTGTGAATTATTACTGTCAAAATCCCAAGAATTCAAGTAAAAAACATATTTTTTCATGTTGTTTGCACTGAAATGAATCATGGGATATGTAGTTTCTGATGTTTATAAGATGTTTCTTCTATAAAACCATGCATTTAAGCAAAGGAACATGTAATTCGATATATTGTGACACCCTACGATATTATTGTGAGACTTTTGACGATACGATATCATGATATTTTGGTTATTGTTACATCCCTGTTATTTACATAAGTCAAGTTCGCTACAAATTTGAGCGATTTAGTTCAGCTTAAAGACGACTTCTAATTGCTAACACATAACATATTTAGACCATCATGTTTCACTTTTGTTTTGATGCTCTGAGTCACCCCATTTGCTCTCCACGATAAGTCACTCCCCCTTCAGAAAAGCTCTGTACATCCCACAAATGAAACTACCGCAAACAGCATCAGGTTCGTAGCAGTTGTATTGTTTTCCTGCTTATGTACAGCATATTTATGGAAAACTGTTGCGTGGGAGCATGGGTGACATTCGCTTGTGTTCAAATAGGGCCCAGGAGAGATCACTAGATTACTAAAACATGCACGAATGACATCTAAAACCTCTTCAGGCATGTTGATGTTTGATGAGAACAACGTTATACTGTGGTAGAAAGCTCCGAAGAGTTGATTTTGCATAATATCTTTTCTTTAAGGCACGTACAGGGTGGTGTATTTACTGCAGTGTTAGAAGTAATTATCCGGTATATAATAATCTTTTGTAAACACTAAATGCTGTGCAATTATGGTAATGAGGGTGGCCCAAACAAACAAGAACATGTCCTCAATGTAAAAAACACAGTTATAGTTCCACTGGCCTATGACAAATTGTAATGGAAGTATTATTTTTGGTTTGGTTTGGTCATGTTAATCAGCATTCATGATACACAAATGGACTCTGACTCACTGGACGAAAGACTGATGAAGTGTATTGCCCAAGGACTAACAAGGCCCAACCCTGCTAAGCTGCAGGAATAGACCAGATCAGGTGTTCAGGTGTTTGTCAGATTGTTTGAGAGCTTTTTCTTCTTCACTATGTTGGTCTATTAATGCTGTAGATCTTTACATTTTTGTTTCTTGAGATGCAGGAATGTTTGAGTTACATGTGTGACTAAGGTCCATGTACCGTTCGTTCTTTTGAATTTTAATTAAGAACGAAAAACAATAAAATAGGAAAACAGGTTGTCGTTTCATAATTTTTGATTTAGTGTCATACAAAAAACAGATTGCAACCTCTATTTCCAATATTTAATTTATAGTTTATTTCAAATAACACCAATCAAAAAACATTGTTCATTTCAATTTTGATATTTTATTCTCTCTGGTTTATACGCCCTGGAAGTTCTGCTGAGCGAAGGACATACCTGAAAATTTGTTGCAATTTTGAGGACAAACATGTCGCCTTCTTTTACTTTCACGTCTTAAAGGTTGTATGGAGGATTTTTTTTTTGTTTCAAATTTTCACTGAAAGTTCAAAATACCATTACAGAAACTCAGCAGCTTTGTAATTATGATGACCAAAAAAAAAAAGAATGAAAATCTATCAACTGTGGACGTAGTGAGGCCAGAGAAACATCAGCCAATAGAAAACGAGGCTGCCTCATTTTCTATTGGCTGTTAGGTTGTCAATCAAACTCCTTATGTTTCTAGTGTAACTGACTCATCGGTGCACGGGGATTATGTGGTTTATGCAACGTTTTTTAGAGGCTTTTTCAAACTGTAGCTTCCTCGCAATTCGCACAAACTTTGTCGTCGAGACGGCGGACGAGAATCCACGACCAGTTCGCCGCAAAAGAAAGTCAGTTTTTGAGGTCGCTGAAAGAAGAAGACGAGAAGGAGAAAAGGAGCGAGAAGATAAACGGAGGTGATTCTTGGAGATTCCTTCCAGCGATGGCGCGAATGAAGCGGACGTAGGGTCTAAAAACTGAAGACGCGTCGGTCGCTAAATTATTTTTAGACAGGAAACTTCAACAGTAATTCTGAAAGCGCACTGGCTGTAAACAAGTGTGATTTCTAGAGTAAAGAGGCGGGAGGAGAAGTTTCTACTGAGGCTGTGGAGGAGGAAGGTGGTGTCACGCATGCACAAGGACTGTCGCTGTATTTCTCTTCCCTTAAAAAATCCTCTATACAACCTTTAAGCCGGGGTGTACACTGTGTGAATTTTGGCCCTTTTTGAGCCGATTTTTCACTTGTGTGACTGTTTCTGGGGTTGGGACAAGTTTTGGCTTAATCGTGTGTTGTGTTAACGCTTCACGACCAGCTCCTGATCAGCAAACGTAGGTCGCAAGAATATCAAACGTGTTTGAAACCCAGTCGCCTCTCGTGAGGGTTTCGCACTGTCGAAGTAATTCCGTACAGTTTGAGCTGGGGCTGAGTGAAACGATCAAAAATATCACACAGTGTACATCCGACATTAGAAAGTAATTGTTGAACTCCATGATGAGAAACAGGTAGCAGCGAGGCGATAGTTGACACTGAAATCACACACAGCACACAACGCAACAGAACTTCCAGGGCAAATAGACCAGAGAGACTAAAATATCAAAACTGAAATAGGCTCAATGACCGTTTTTTGATCGCTGTTATTTGATATAAACTTGAAATCAGTTTTTTGTTTGACACTAAATCAGAATAATGAAATAATGAACTCATCTTCTCATTTTATTGTTTTTCGTTCTTAATTGAAATTCAAATGAACGAATGATACACAGATGGACTATGAATGTCTCAACCGATGGTTTAATCAACATTGTTTCAGTTTCAGAGGGGCCCCCAACCAGTTGCCCTCAGTGCCACTAAGCCCGAGGCCTCAGAGCAATTTGTTTTTCTCTCAAAATGACATTACATGAGAGTAGTTTACTTTTAAACAACAATCAGAAGAAAAATAATCATATGTATTGGATGTAAACAAAAATGTGATTGTACTGGTAAAAAATAAAACTACTTTCAGCTCTGGTTATCTATTAAGCGACCAAACTAACAAGACAAGTTTCTAATCCATCATAATTCAAATAATTAGAACAATGTCTCAAGAATAAAGGGGGAAAAACAGACAACAAATATATAAAAAAAAAAAAAAAAAACAGAAAGACGGTGCATTATAGTGAAGGCCCCAAACTCAAGTTCACCTAGGGCCCCCAAATTGCTAACTCCGCCACTGGTAACGGAAGGAGCTGGACCAAAAGGATCCTTTGAGTGAATTTGTGAACTTCATGTTGCAGGTCATTTTGGGGTGATAGAATGCACATGAACATTCTTTTAAAGGTTGTATGGAGGATTTTTTTTTGTTTCAAATTGTCAGTGATAGATTATAGAGATGCAGTAGCCTTGTAATTATGATGACCAAAAAAAAGAGAATAAAAAATCATCAACTCTGGATGTGGTGGGGCTAAACATTTGCCAATAGATAACGACACTGCCTCGTTATCTGTTAGTTGACAGACTGTCAATCAAACTCCCTACGTTTCTAGTGTAAATGACTTGCCTGCGCGCTGCCATTACGTGGTTTACGTACGCCTGTCACGCAGTCCACAGACGCACAGACGCTGTTTACTCCACCAACGCAACAGTTCTTAGCGGCTTTTTTTACCTATATCTTCCTCGCAGTTAGCACAAAGTTTGTTGCAATGGCGACAAGAATCCAGGAGCAGTTCATCGCAAAAGAAAGTAATTTTTTGAGGTCGCTGAAAGACGAAGACAAGGGGAAAAGCAGCGAAGCCAAACTAAGGTGATTCTTGAAGATTCATTCCAGCGATGGTGCGACTGAAGCAGACGAAGGGTCTAAAGACTGACGCACTGGTCGCCAAATTACTCCTGGACAGGTCACTTCTGCTTATTATGAAAACGTATTTTATTTCCAAGAGCTAGACAAACGTTTTTTAGGACACGAATGTGATATCCTATGTCTGAAAACGTAATTTTCAATGCAAAGAAAGAGTCCGCTTGCTGCTGCGTGTTGTAGTAGTAGCTTCATTCGCACTGAATCTCCGCAACATTTGAAAAAGGACAAACAGTCGCTGGATTTCTCGTTCCTTGGAAAATCCTCTGTACAACTTTTAATTCCATGTAACCAAGTGAATTGCTCATTTCTCACCCAGGTCTGTGATTCACCTTCATCTCCACCAGACCACAGAAGCTCGTCATCGTCTCCATGCTCCTGGCTGACACACTGCACCTGTTTCCAGTGACGCTCCCCGACCCGGTTTAACCACCTACGGAAACCTCTCACCTCTCCGCTCACGTCCTCTACTCTTTAGACAAGCTCTCTCTCTCTCTCTGTCTCTGTCACCTTTCTCCTGATGGACGCCCCCGTTTTCGACCAAAAACTAGCCTCGCCGAAAATCCTCCTCTTCAGCAAATCTGTCTTCGTAAAACCGCCATCTCCTGCCTCCTCAGCACATTCACAGATCAGTAATGGAAGCTAATTTACTCGCCTCAAGCTACAAGTTTGAGTAGTAATATATGGAGAGAGCAGGCCATCGGCAAAGAGCTGAAGGACGGGCACTTTGGCTCGGAGTAAAGGACCCATATTACTCTATTTTCCGATCTGATCTTGTCGTTTCCTCATCACCAACAAACCCGGAGTTGTGTTTTGTCTCATTCACACATCGTCACCTTAGAATTAGAAGGTTCTATCTGAGTTATTAATATAGTCTTGTTCCTGGGTGTCAACATTTCGGGGATTTTATGAGAAAAATTAGAGGCAATTTTTAAGATTTATGTGGCGTTATAACGGTCTATTTGCCTGAACCAAACAGAACACAGAATTAACTGAAGTGTGTAAAATCCCTCAGTCGTCCATCTAGAATCCATTGCAAAATAAGAAATTCAATTTGTCATCTGGACAAAAGTTTATTTGGTTGAAAATGTTTCACAGCTCACCCAAATGCTTCTTCATCCATGCATCCATTTTCTTCTGCTTATCCGGGGTCGGGTCGCGGGGGCAGCAGTCTAAGCAGGGACTCCCAGACTTCCCCTCACCCCAGACATGTCCTCCAGCTCCTCCAGGGGGACCCTACTTCTTCAGTTCTGGTCAGACTCTGGTGGACACTTCCTTATATCTGCCTGAAGGGAGGAGCTAATTACACTGAAGCTACTCTGAAACTAACGCATCTACTTGTTGACCTGTATGATTCTGCTAATATGACTCCACACTCCACGCAAGTTTAATAGGCCTAGCGAACAAACAGAAACTGTAAACAAGCAGGTGTGTTAGTTTCAGAGTAGTTTCATTGTAGTTAGCTCCTCCCTTCAGACAGATATAAGGAAGTGTCCACCAGCATTTTGACCAGAACTGAAGAAGCAGCTTGGATGATCTGCAAAATGTATTTGACAAAGTAAACTTTTGTCCAGTTCACATACTGAATTTCTCCTTTTCCAAAAGAATTAATTGAAATTGACCAATCACAGTCATCTGCATTGTAATGTTGGCGTTCCATCCTTGTTCTGTTAAAGAGGATCACTTTTTTTTTAATCTAAAAAGAACATTTCACATTTTTACATAGTTTAAGCAGTTATAAACCACTTATATAAAGTCAAAGGAAAGTTGAAATTTTAATCTACTTTTGATACATTTTACACGAGTATAGTGTTGTTAGCTGGTAGCTTGCTAATTAACTAAAGAGTATTTCAAGTCTAGGGAGCCCAGAATACAAAAAAGAAATTAACAAAGATAATAATAATAATAATAATAATAATAATAATAATAATAATAATAATAATGTGTTACTCAAACACGTGTGAATGAAACAAAACACAATTCTGTTTTTTTAGGAGGAAGAAACATAATAACATGACTTAAATAAATAAACAATATTCTGGTGAGCTTAATTTTTTTATTGTAGTACTTTTTATTATCCCTGTAGGGAAACTGTGAAACTTTGCATTTCACCCGTCCTTTCAGGAGCAGTGAGCAGCACATGGGGCACCCGGGGACCCATCTCCATGATCTTATTCCTAGGCTTGGTCAGGACTTAGCTGGAGGATTTTTAACTTATGGTGCATGTTTTGGGTTGATAGAGTAAACCAGTAGTCAGTCTGGCGCCACCTAGTGCCTCCGCTCAATTTCATTTCTTTCCGGCGACTAGATCAGGAATCAGAACACACTAGACAGTTTGTGAGACAGTTTGGTACAACACAACAGTAAAGAAAGCGGTTGAGATGGATGTAGACGAAGACATACATTCTGTTTTGGCAACGATTCCCGAGATCGAGGATTTAAAGCCGGAACAAAAAGAACGTTTGGTGAATTTTATCAAGGGGAAAGACGTTATTGCACTTCTTCCTGTGGGATTCGGTGCATTACATACGTCACGACCAAAACAGCAGCGTCTACCGCCGAGCGAACGAATCCTAACGCTGCGAGTCTGATTCAGTCACTCAAACACGTGTGAATGAATCAGTCTGTGAAGGAAACCAGAGTGCTGGGAAGTACACGCAAACTCTACAACCTTCTTGCTGTGAAGCGTGAGCGCCGCCAAATATAGAGTCCTTGCGAAATATAGAACCCGTAAGTGTTTTTTATTATAATTTTTGGGCACATGATAAAAGCAGTTGGCTGTACATTGAGAGAAGAGGAGCGGGTGGAGGAGGTGGATTGACATGCACAGCACATTTAGTCCGCATAATGAATGTTTAGGCTCCCACGTGTTGCTAATCTGCAGAACATCATTATTAAAGGGTGTTACCTGGAGAGTGTCCTCGGTCACGGTGCCAAGGCCTTCGCCGTTGCACAAACACTTCACTAATCTGTTACATATGTATTGATTCGTGTATTAAAATTCACTGTTAAAATCATCCCGCATAAAGACTTAGCTCACTGATGCATGGAGCGAGGATTACTGTAACTACTGTACGTCGTCTCGTGTCGTGCGATGAGTTTACTCCGGGTTAGGTGTTCTAGCAGGTTCTTGACTTAAAGCGAACCCATTATGCAAAACCGTCAAAGCTTTTAAAGGGTCTAAATTATTAAACTAAAGGTAAAAAGGAGCTGTTAACTTGGAAATCGCGAGGTGGAATAGAGCATTTTGAGCTTTATAATAATAACGGACGACTCAAACATGTGTGAATGAAACAAAACACAACTCCAGGTCTGTTTTTGAAGAGGTAACAACATTCTAACAAGGTAAAATTTTGCATAATATGGAACTTTTCACCATGTCATAGTTGTTTCTTCTCATTTACCCTTTTGAAGTTGTATATTTGGGTTTGGAGATCATTTATCACTTATTTTCAGGATTTATATCGCAGCTCTATCCCCATTTTCAAGGCCATTGGTACGCGCCCACTACTCCCTAAATACTTTGTTCTCGAGGTTTTATTTACATAATCGGTGATGCACACAGGATTTGGCAACGTCGCATAGTCATTTTGGTACAAATGAAAAATATTACCACTCTCTAGTGTGATCTGCGGCGATCCATCGTACATTTGTTTTTCAAAATAAAACCAAAACTAAGAAAATGAAAAAACAACAATTTTCTTCATTATTTGTCTCTAAAACCAAAATGAAAAAACAGATAATGATTTGTTTTTTCAGTTTTCGATTTTGTGTTTAAATGAAAAATGAAAAAAATCCATTTATGTGACTTAAACTGTGAACCAGGACTGAACCAGGACTGAACTAGAACTGAGTGTCGGGACGGAGGAGCACCCGCATAGACTGTTGGGTGATCAGGACTGAGACCGGACCCAGATCGGCACCAGACCAGGACCAGATCTGGATTGAGACCGGGACTGAGACCGGGACCGAGACAGTGACTGAGACCGGTTTAGTCCTGGTTTAGACCTGGTTTACTTCTGGTTCAGTTCGAGTTTAGTCCTATTTTAGTCCTGTTTTAGTTCTGGTTCACAGTTTAAGTCAAAGAAACAGGAACAGGCTGTTATTAGTTTTTTATTAATTTAAACTGAAAAAACAAATCATTATCTGTTTAAAAAAAAATGAAGAAAACAGTTTTTTTTTGTTTTGTTTTCTTATTTTTGATTTTATTTTGAAAAACAAATGAACGAATGATACACGGGTTCATAGGAGGAGTAGACTCTCTGTTCTAATGACGTTTACAGCTCCCATTGAATTTTCTGTCGCTGAAATCAGTGCACTTGTTTCTTTGATTAAGTTGTTTTAGATGAATATTGTGATTTAAAATGTCCAAATTATAACATAATGATCCACGGGTGTCACAGATTATAACTATACAGCAAACACAAGCACAGTATCTGAAAATGGAAATTCCAGAGAGGGTGAGCAGAATTTCAAAATAAAAAACTTGGACATTCTCGGTTGTTTGGTGGTTTGTAATAATAAAATTGCGAAACAAGTGCGTAATTAAGGAAAATTGTTATGCAGAGACCATCCATGACTAATATGTGAGTCAGTACAGTCACATTTTATTAGCATTTTGGTCATTTTTAAGCAGCTATTTTTTATTTTACCTAAACAGATGACAAATTATGCCTCTGTTAACTGTTGGCAGGGATTAGATTGGTCAAAAATAGGGACGTTTCTTGTTTAAAACTGGGACAAATTAATGGTTTTGGATAAATCTGCTGGGACAGGGGATACAAGACTCAAAAATGGGACTGTCCCGGGTAAATAGAAACGTCTGGTTATCATATTCTGTCATATCAGTAAAAACGTAAACAATTCTTTTCAGTGGCTCTTTGAAGTGAACCAATCCAAAAAGATCCAGGTCCCATAAATGAGCCGAAAGTCCCTTCACCGTACACTCAGCCTATAGCAGCCACACAGACTCATCTGAAGCATCGGCCCGGGGCTCCGCTGGCTCCGGGCGGCAGGTGTGAGCCCGTTATCAGAGCCCCTCTCTGGGCAGGGTCTGGCGGGGGGCCGGCCCGTTCCTCCGCGAGCTGGACAGATAGAGACCAGTCAGCAGCTACAAAGTGTGGCCCGCAGCCGCTCCCCACATTAGCATGCGCAGGTGGGTGTATGTAACGCTCATCAGAATGCGGCGCAAGGCGAGCAGCGGGCGGCGGTGCACAGAGGAGAGATGTAAAAATGGAGTGTTTGATCATGGCCGTTGTGTCTGTGTTGGCTTAGCGTGGTTAGAGAAAGCGAGGTAAATAAGCCACAGGGCGAGGGCACAGGAGGGGCAGATGGTCAGGAACAAAAGAAGATAAAAAGGACGATGTAAGGGTAATAAAAATGTATTTGTTTTATAAGAAATACAAAGGATTCAGAGGCAAAACGCAGTATACTTGAGTAATAGTGACAGCAAACACCAGGGCTGGGTATCATTAAGAAGTTGCTTACGGCTTACGAAGTTGCTAAGTTGATACGATACATACCTCGATACATAGGCTACGATACGATACATATCTAGATACAGCGTACTTTCGATTCGATACGATATATTTCAAAACAATTCGATACGGTTCAGTACAAAAATCATGGCAAAATCATGACTGTGATACTAAAAGTCTTTGTTAAACAAACATTTTAATCATCAGAACAGTGAAAATGTCAAATGTGTTGCCTAAAAAAAAGTTTCCTTCCACTAAATAAGCAGCAAAACTGTAGCACTGTAACAAAATAATTGAGTAAAATATACCAAAAAATACTCTTGGTGATATATCGATACAGCAGCCCATGATATCGATGCTGAATCATCATATTAAACGACACGATATATCGATATTTCAATATTCTTGCACACCCCTGGCAAACACAAAATATAATCAGTTTTTCAATAAACTGAATCATTAACATTGTACAAGTTTAATTGCCATAGGTCAAATATTTTGTGTTGATATTTTAGTGTGAAAATGTGGTGCCACTTTAAAGTAAAATTGTGCTTTAATTAAGTATGAACAAAACTGAATTAATTTGAACAAATAGTTAAGGAATGATTCAGAACGATTCAGGCTTAAACTGTCATGGTTCATGTTTTGTAGGCAGTTTTGCTTATTTTGGTGTCACTTTTTCCTTAGCGTTGTTTGCCCTTGGTGTTTTTATTTTGACATTTGTCCTGTCTGCTTCTAGTTTTGGGTTTGACTTCCTGTTTGTTGATTGTTTGATTGTGTTACACCTGTATCTCTGTGCTCCCTCCTCTGCCCTTTGTTGGTCCATTGTCATTGTTAGTGTCAGTGTTAGTGTCTTGTCATGGCAGTTTAGTTTCGATTTTTCGATTTATGGATTGTTGGGTCTTTTTGTTTGTTATTAAAGAACTTTAACAGCAGTCCTGCATTCTGGGTCCTCCCTCTGTTTCTACGTGAAATAAACACTGGGTAATTAGGGTTAGAAGTTAAGGTTAAGGTTTTTCTTACTTGTTTTTATTGTTCAGAAAACCATTCAAAAACACATGTGCTTAGGTTACGTTTATATGATGACGGTCTGAACAGAAGACGCAAAAGTGTTGTCGCGTCTTCACTTTTTATTCCACGTTTAGACGAGTGTTTTCGGGAGGAAATCTGCGTGCATACGGTGACGCAAAAGTGTGTGGAATTCGATTGGGTATGCATGCCAGGCGGCTCGGTGGTGACGCGAGGTGGTGATGGATGCAATGTGATCAGATTTTTGTGTCTTGGGCAGTGTAGACAGAAACGCTACAGAGGAGCGCATTCAACTTTTCCAAGTGGTTTCAGATTCAGCCCCACAAACGCCATCACCGTCTAAATGAAAGGCACTTCTGATAAAATATTTTGCTGTTTTTACCCGCAAGCCTTCTCATGTAAATAGACCCTTACTGTACTTACTGCTTTTATCTCCACAAACCTGACTTTTATTTGGTGTAGAGTACACTCTCGAGGAGGACCTCTCCCCGCATTTTCAATTGACTATAATTTCACACAATATGGCATTAAAATATATATCTCCATCTTCCAAAGTATGGTTTTAATGGAAACACACAGCTGACTATCTTCATGAAGTAATTTCTGCTCCACAACATTTTTTATTTGGATTAAGTTTTTAAATTTAATTTTTTAATTTTTTAGAATGAGACCTGCTGATTAGGGCTGGGTATTATTCAGAAGTTGCAGATACGATACATACCTCGATACAATGACCTTACGATTCGATACGATATATTTCAAATCGATTGGATACGGTTCAATAAAAAATAAAGACTAAATCATGGCTATGATTCTAAAAGTCTTTGTTAAACCACTTCGTGTGCAAAGTTAATATGAAACACATCATTAAAACGGTGAAAATGTCAAAAGTGTCACGTAAACAAGTTTCCTTTCACTAAACAAACAACAAAACTGTAGCTCTGTAACAAAATAATTTAGTAAAATATTTCAAAAAATACTCTTGGTGATATATTGATACAGCAGTTCGCGATATCAATACTGTATCATCACATTAAACTTCACGATATATCGATATTTCAATATTTTTGCACAACCCTACTGTTGATACTGTACTATAAAAATGAGCAAACATAAGTAAACTAAACTTTAATAGATCTCAAAATCTATCCAAAACACTTTCACTTTTCACTCTGAAAGTACTTGTACTTACTTTTCCGTAGATAACACATGATACTTTTACTTTAGTATTTTCTGCTCCTGTCTGCACTTTTACTTAAGTAACAAAACTTTGTACTTCCTCCGCCACTGCAGTCAGAGCAATAATACGCACTCACCTTCTCATCTCCACACCGCCATGATTTATGCGCAAAATATTCCTCCCCACATACACCGTCCATACACAGGATCCGCACACACGATCCATACACATGATCCATACACACACACACGCCGGCCCTACACACGCCAATACACCATACACTATTTATGACAGTGTCCGCGTGCAGGATATAGGCCTTCTCTGCACGTACTGTATCAATGCTTCCCTTCTGATTGATGACTCATATTGTAATTATTTATCGAAAGCCAGCGACGGGATAATTAGAAAAGGTCCGGCGGGGGGAGAGGCCTGATCCGGGGGGAATTCCGAGGAGCAGAGCCCGAGCGCTAAAGGTGATAAAGTTCAGCCATCTCCTCAGAATTCCCTGTCAGCGAACGAGGAATCGATGATCACGGCTAATGGCATACTAATGACGAGACTGCAAGCTCTGAAGCAGCCGGGCAGCACGGAGAGAGGGATGAGAGAGGGAAGAAGAAGGCATAAGCAGAAGAAAGGATATGAGGAAGAAAGAGAAGGTAGATACATGAAAAGATAACGAATACAATGAAGGAAGAAGCAAGCGGAGGGATATTACTTCGGAGCGTACAAAGATGAAAATGCGAAAGATAGAAGTTTGCGGTTCAATTCCACCACTAATCAAGACCAAGACCGGTCCAAGACCACAGGCTCCCGAGATCAGAACAAGACCAAAATCTGTGAGAGTCGAGACCGAGACAAAACCGAGACTTTTAAAGTTTGAGACCGAGACAAGACCAAAATCACGGCCCATCAAGACCAAATCAAGACCATTTTTGTCATTTCCTACATTTATTTGTATTTTACAGTTATTTTGGCGCAAATATATCAATTTTTTAAATAAATGTATCTCCATTTGATCTGATTAGTGTTCATTTAAGCTTAAAATAGGCCAAGCAAACTCTACAATACACTGTGCCCCTTTTTTGGACCCTCACCCACATTTTGAGAACCCTTTCTTTAATCTCACTTCCACTGGCACTTTATAAGTTTAAACAACTTTAAAGTGAATCAAGTGAGTTTATTTCAGTTCCTGACATACTCAGTTACATGATCTTAGTGGTTTTGCAGTGATATTTAACAGCTTTTGCACATTTATCGGTCGTAATGGAATACGATCGCTCTCGTCGAATGTCAGACCTCGAGTCCAAGACAAGACCGAGACAAGACCGAGACCAAGCCCCATCAAGAAGGAGACCAAACTGATGCCCAGCACTATCAAGACCGAGAAAAGACCGAGACAAGGCCGAGACCAAGCACCATCAAGACAGAGACAAGACCAAGACCATGCACCATCAAGACAGAGACAAGACCAAGAGACCAAGCACCATCAAGACCAAGACAAGTCCGAGACCATGCGCCATCAAGACCAAAACAAGTCCGAGACCATGCGCCATCAAGACAGAGACAAGACCGAGACCAAGCACCATCAAGACCAAGACAAGTCCGAGACCATGCGCCATCAAGACAGAGACAAGACTGAGACAAGACCGAGATCATGCGCCATCAAGACCAAGACAAGTCAGAGACCAAGCGCCATCAAGACCAAGACAAGTCCGAGACCAAGCGCCATCAAGACCAAGACAAGTCAGAGACCAAGCGCCATCAAGACCAAGACAAGTCAGAGACCAAGCACCACCAAGACCAAGACAAGTCCGAGACCAAGCACCATCAAGACCAAGACAAGTCCGAGACCATGTGCCATCAAGACAGAGACAAGACTGAGACAAGACTGAGACAAGACCGAGATCATGCGCCATCAAGACAGAGACAAGATCGAGACCAAGTGCCATCAAGACCGAGACAAGTCCGAGACCATGCGCCATCAAGACCGAGACAAGACCGAGACCAAGTGCCATCAAGACCGAGACAAGACAGAGTCCAAATGTGCTCGAGTCTGAGACAAGACCGTAAAAAAGGCCAGTCTCGAGACCAAGACCAGACTCGACACTATTGTGCACATTGGCAAGACACGTTAATGCCGTAAACATCCAATATTACACAAAACCAAGGGTCACCAAACTTTTTTTCTCTGGGGGCCACATTATCGCTCCTGACTGCGATGGGGGTCGGGGTCGGGGTCTGGTCGGTCGTATAACAGAATAGTTTGACCCTGACGATGCAGATTATATTCTTTGAAAACCACCGCACTTTCTTTACATATCAGACAAACTGCACGCTCCTTACACTGAACGAAAAAATAATTGGTTGTCCCGTGTTCTTTGAAAACTCTGCACTCTCTGTCAACTTTTCTTACTTTAACACTCGCCATTTTTCTGTCCTTAACCACACTACAGAACTCTGCTCATGTGTTCACTGTCACTGTTTGATCTCGAGCTTCTCAGGTGACGAAAAGTCGGTGGAAAATGGGTCATATAATTATTAAAATATAAATATAAATACATCATATAAATATCATTTTTTTATTGAAGAAATCAACACAATACAAGATGCAGATGTGTTATTATTTGCCAAAAAAGTAATTTTAAAAAATAGGTCATGACAACTTTTAAGGATTGCCTCATAGGTTGAGTTTTAGTGGTGGAGGGGCAGAGGAGCTGGGGCCAGTCAAAGGGGCGTGGAGGCCCTTAGTTTGATGATCCCTGCACAAAATGTTGTTCTTCATCAAAACATATCTGGAGTTGTGTTCTGCTTCATTCACACATGTTTGAGTAACCCTGTATTCTAGCAGGATGCAGGCTGATTGTGTTGTGAAAGGGGAGTGACTTAGCTCGGAGAGTAAAGTAAACTGAAACTTGTTAAACATTTGAATACATTGTTTTCAGCAAATATAGCATTTTCTAAACAGTAAAAGGTAACATGGTGATCTAAATATACTATGTGTTAGCAGTTAATACTAAAACAAACAGAAAACACTCTGTTCCACCTTGTGATGTCATGTGGTAATACAGGAAGTGCTCCACTGTGTTTTTAGGCTACGTTCAGACTGCAGGGCTTAATGCTCAATTCGGATTTTTTTGTGAAATCCGATGTTTTTGCGAGGTCGTTCACATTTCCAATTAAATGCGACTTGTATGTGACTCCAGTGTGAACATTAAACGGCCCAAAAGTGTCCCGCATGTGCACTGGAGGACATGATGACGTCAACCTCAGCGAGCGTCTCTGTGTTTACAGAAGTTGTCCAAACATGGACGCAGCATCGAGCACCTGGAGATTTTAAAGTTCCTCTCGTGCCGGAGCCAGAACATGAACAACTTACTTGTTTTAAGGAGGAGATTGAGAAGGAGAAGGACGAGGTTTTTGGCCGTGGTGTTTTGTTGGACAGCGGCAGCGAACGTGTGGATGTGGAGACGTAGCCAAGAGTGGTGAGTGGCGATGTGCTTTGCTTCAGTGACACGGAGTTCATTAACAATTTTCACCTACTTCAGTGCAGAATAGTGACGTTTGTGGCTTGTTGATAACGTGTAGGCGAATGCGCTTTGACCGTTCAGACTGAAGTCACATGTCAAAAGATCGGATATGTATCGGTTTTAGGTGCACATATCCAAGTGTCCTGGGTCGCATTTGAAAAAGATCGGATCTGTGTCGTTCAGACTGTCATTAAAAGATCAGATACAGGTCACATAGGGGCCAAAAAATCAGATTTGGGTCACTTCAGGCTGCAGTCTGAACGCAGCCTTAATCTCCATGCACCTTCACTGGAACCATTTGGATCATTTCAGCCCTGGAACTGCCAACCTCCACAGAACTAAAGGTAAAAAGTAGAAAAAACTACCACTTCATGACATCACAAGGTGGAACAGAGCATTTTGAGCTCAAATAAAGGATTCCTCAAACATGTGTGAATGAAATAAAACGCAACACCAGTATGTTTTAAAGCTCACAAGGGTCAGTTTTGTGTAATATAGGACCTTTAACACGAAATCCAAAAACTACGTAACGAAAAATAATGACAGTCTGAACGTGACATAAGTTTCAGTTTGACTCCACCGTCTTTATATTTACTCACTTGTCTCGGGCTTAATTATTTTGGGACATGGTGACAAGTCATGATTGGTGTTTTCATCCCTCCCGCTGCTGCCATGGAAACGCATTTACTAAATCACAGTCTCACACAGAGCCAGTACAAACATGGCATTAGTTTTACAGCGCTCCGCAAGTCTGATTGTTTTACGCTGAGTTCTTTTCTCAAACTGGAAACGCTCTGTTCCACCTTGTGATGTCATGTGGTGATACAGGAAGTGCTGCACCGTGTTTTTAAACCCCACACACCTTCACGAGAATCATTTGGATGATTTCTAATTCTAATTTCTACTTTAAATCTCACCTGAACAAAAGGTCAAATGTACAAAAGACAACTGCGCAACAACTCACCCTTATATGACAGAAAATAATCCCTACAACTGCACAACTCATCCTTATGTAACAGATAATACTCCCTACAACTGTACAACAACTTAACTTTATGTAACAGATAATACTCCCTACAACTGTACAACAACTCACCTTAATGTAACAGATAATACTCCCTACAACTGCACAACTCATCCTTATGTAACAGATAATACTCCCTACAACTGTACAACAACTCACCTTAATGTAACAGATAATACTCCCTACAACTGCACAACTCATCCTTATGTAACAGATAATACTCCCTACAACTGTACAACAACTCATCCTTATGTAACAGATAATACTCCCTACAATTGTACAAAAACTTAACTTTATGTAACAGATAATACTCCCTACAACTGTACAACAACTCAACTTTATGTAACAGATAATACTCCCTACAACTGTACAAAAACTTAACTTTATGTAACAGATAATATTCCCTACAACTGTACAACAACTCAACTTTATGTAACAGATAATACTCCCTACGGCTGTACAACTCACTTTTATGCCAGAGATAATGCTCCCTACAACTGTACAACAACTCACCTTTATGCAACAGATAATACTCCCTACAACTGTACAACTTATCCTTATGTAACAGATAATACTCCCTACAACTGTACAACAACTTAACTTTATGTAACAGATAATACTCCCTACAACTGTACAACAACTTAACTTTATGTAACAGATAATACTCCCTACAACTGCACAACACATCCTTATGTAACAGATAATACTCCCTACAACTGTACAACAACTCACCTTTATGCAACAGATAATACTCCCTACAACTGTACAACTTATCCTTATGTAACAGATAATACTCCCTACAACTGTACAACAACTTAACTTTATGTAACAGATAATACTCCCTACAACTGTACAACAACTCACCTTAATGTAACAGATAATACTCCCTACAACTGTACAACAACTCACCTTTATGCAACAGATAATACTCCCTACAACTGTACAACTTATCCTTATGTAACAGATAATACTCCCTACAACTGTACAACTTATCCTTATGTAACAGATAATACTCCCTACAACTGTACAACAACTCAACTTTATGTAACAGATAATACTCCCTACAACTGTACAACAACTCAACTTTATGTAACAGATAATACTCCCTACAACTGTACAACAACTTAAACTTTATGTAACAGATAATACTCCCTACAACTGTACAACAACTCAACTGTATGTAACAGATAATACTCCCTACAACTGTACAACAACTCAACTGTATGTAACAGATAATACTCCCTACAACTGTACAACAACTCAACTGTATGTAACAGATAATACTCCCTCAGTTGTGTTTATTTGTGTGTGTGTGGAGTGAGTGCAAAAGCCTCTCTGTCTCTCAGTGTGGTGTGTTCTATCCCAGGGGACCCCAACCCCTGGGCCACGGACTGATACTGGGTCGTTTGGGCTTAAAATCCGGACTAAAACAGGACTAAACCAGGTCTAAACCTGAACTAAACCAGACCTAAAACCAGGACTAAACCAGGACTAGGCCAGCTCTAAATCAGGATCAAACCACGATTAAACAACTACTAAACCACCTCTAAAACAGGTCTAAACCAGGACTAAACCGGGTCTAAACCAGGTCTAAAACAGGTCTAAACCAGTTCCAAAACAGGTCTAAAAACAGGACTAAAACAGGTCTAAACTAGGTCTAAACCAGGACTAAACCGGGTCTAAACCAGGTCTAAACAAGGACTAAACCAGGTCTAAACCAGGATTAAACCATGTCTAAACCAGGACTGAACCAGGACTAAACTGGGTCTAAAACAGGTCTAAACCAGGACAAAACCATGTCTAAACCAGGACTAAACCATGTCTAAACCAGGACTGAACCAGGACTAAACCAGGACTAAACAGGTCTAAACCAGGACTAAACCAGGTCTAAACCAGGACTAAACCAGGACTAAACCAGGACTAAACCGGGTCTAAACCAGGTCTAAACCAGCTCCAAAACAGGTCTAAAAACAGGACTAAAACAGGTCTAAACCAGGACTAAACCAGGTCTGTACCAGGACTAAACCAGGACTGAACCAGGACTAAACCGGGTCTAAACCAGGTCTAAACCAGCTCCAAAACAGGTCTAAAAACAGGACTAAAACAGGTCTAATCCAGGTCTAAACCAGGTCTAAACCAGGTCTAAACCAGGATTAAACCATGTCTAAACCAGGACTGAACCAGGACTAAACCGGGTCTAAAACAGGTCTAAACCAGGACTAAACCATGTCTAAACCAGGATTAAAACAGGTCTAAACCAGGTCTAAACCAGGACTAAACCAGTTCCAAAACAGGTTTAAAAACAGGACTAAAACAGAACTCACCGCACCTGCTCCCTCCCACCCCCTGGTACACTAAATATTGTTGGATATAAAACTGGTCTGTGGCGTAAAAAGGTTGGGGACCACTGCTCTATCCCATTAAAGTTTAGGCCTCTGAGTATTTTCACATTACTCGTCTTAGCCCTCTTTTAGAGAAAAAAATTCTACCCCAAATATTAATAGTAATAGTAAATTAACAAACGTGTCGTGACAAATAAATTATTCGTAAATGTTATTTTTGACTCGTCTCTCTCTTTCATTGGATCCTTCCTGTGTAACCAAACATATCATTTACACCTCAGTTACACATAGATCAGAAAATATCGGCATACGGGCCCTTTAAGTACTACACACGTTGAAAAGATTACTACGATAACGACTACAAAGTGTGAAAAATGTTCCCGTCTCATCTCGCTAGTACTGATCGTTTCACACTTACCGTAGCTCAGCCAGTCCAATAACCAAATCAAACCCGTCTTCATTACGTACATGATACCGGCGTCGATACGAGCTCACGCCCGGTTCACTGGGTGACCCCGCCTCTTCTTCTGTGGCTGGTCAATCAGGGTGTAAATGTCATCTGAGCGCCGCCATCTTTCATCCTGACAAAGGCCCATCCATCACTGCTAATTACGGCTCTGAGTGAACGCGCCGGAAGGTTAAACCACAGGAAAATGAAATATAGGCGGAGGTATTTTTAGTCGTCGTCGTCACGGTGATGCTTCTCCTCTAAAGCCGTGTCTTCGTGAGGGTTTGCGTAAAAAAAGCGGTGATGGATCAACTCTGAAACGCTAAATCTTTGAGTCGCGCTTTATTATTTGTCCGTCTACATTTCCGAAGCTCAAAATGCTCTGTTCTGCTTTGTGATGTCATGAAGCGGTAGTTTTTACCTTATTGTTTAGTAGAGATTGGAAATTTCAGGGCTGACGTGATTCTAATGAAGGTGTATGGAGTTTAAGAACACAGTGGAGCACTTCTTTACAAAGAGTATTTTTAGTATTTGAGGAAAGAACTCAAACCAGGACTAAACCAGAAGTAAAATCAGGATTAAAATCAAGACTAAAATCAGGTCTAAACCAGGTCTGTTTGTGATAAAGAAACGATATTATAACATAGATCAGAAAATAACGTAATATGGGTCCTTTAAATGAAATAGTGAATTGTTGGTATAGATGGAAGACAAACTAACAAAAAAAAAACTAGAAAAGCACTCAGAGAGCGCAGACCTCCGCCAAGGACTACCCCCATTTTTTATATAAATTGCGATAAAATCAGTCTTCTGGATCAGATCCGGATCAGCCTTTGGAATATGAAAGAGGATCCCATTGTCCATCCCTGAGTCAAATTTC
The DNA here is from genome assembly GCF_026225935.1 of Boleophthalmus pectinirostris. NCBI lineage: Eukaryota > Metazoa > Chordata > Actinopteri > Gobiiformes > Gobiidae > Boleophthalmus > Boleophthalmus pectinirostris. The sequence goes on along the minus strand of NW_026570971.1, from coordinate 10,496,614 downwards.
ATGGGGTTTGGTCAATAATTAACCGAGATATTGAGAAACAAAATTTTTGGCCCCATTTACCACAATGTTAACTAAAATTTCAAAGTGATCCAGAATCCAGGATTTCTTCCGGATCAGCCCCAAAATGAAATCAGTTCTTCCTTTTCACATTTCCAACAAATCCTGAAAATTTCATCAAAATCGGTCCATAACGTTTTGAGTTATGTTGCTAACAAACAAACAAACAAACAAACAGACAAATGCCGGCAAAAACATAACCTTCTTGGTGGAGGTAATAAACATCAGGATCGTGTAGACTGGGTTAATATGAACATTTTAAGACCAAAACTGAAAAGGCTCAGCAGTTACAGAGAGGTGTAATAATTTTTCAGTATAACATTGAATAAACAACACAGCTAAATATGGCAAAATGTTCTAAACCCGTCTATGGCCAGTGTTGGGAAGGTGACTTTTAAAATGTATTCCCCTACAGATTACAGATTACATACCCCAAAATGTAGTTTGTAACGTAATCCATTAAATTACTTAAAGTGAGTAACGTAATCTGAATACTTTGGATTACTTGATTTGCTGTAGAGAAACAAAGACGAGGAAATTGTAACTTAAGATGTTTTATCTGCTAAAAGAAAATAAAAAGCCCAGACTTTATTTAACCAAATTAAAAATATTATTGATAGAAGAAGGAGGAGACACGTCCACGCAGCATGATTTAGTCCTGTTAAATCCTGGTTTAGTCCTGGTTTAGTCCTGGTTTTAGTCCTGGTTTTAGTCCTGGTTTAGTCCTGGTTTAGACCTGGTTTTAGTACTGTTTTAGTCCTGGTTTAGTCCTGGTTTTAGTACTGTTTTAGTCCTGGTTTAGACCTGGTTTTAGTCCTGGTTTACCTGGTTTAGCCTGGTTTTAGACCTGGTTTAGTCCTGGTTTAGTCCTGGTTTAGACTGGTTTTAGTCCTGTTTTAGTCCTGGTTTTAGTCCTGGTTTAGAGTCCTGGTTTAGACCTGGTTTTAGTCCTGGTTTTAGTCCTGGTTTTAGTCCTGGTTTTAGTCCTGGTTTAGTCCTGTTTTAGTCCTGTTTTAGACCTGGTTTAGACCTGGTTTTAGTCCTGGTTTTAGTCCTGGTTTTAGTCCTGGTTTTAGTCCTGGTTTTAGTCCTGGTTTAGACCTGGTTTTAGACCTGGTTTTAGTCCTGGTTTTAGTCCTGGTTTTAGACCTGGTTTAGTCCTGGTTTTAGTCCTGGTTTAGACCTGGTTTTAGTTCTGGTTTAGTCCTGGTTTTAGTCCTGGTTTAGACCTGGTTTTAGACCTGGTTTTAGTCCTGGTTTTAGTCCTGGTTTTAGACCTGGTTTTAGTCCTGGTTTTAGTCCTGGTTTAGATCTGGTTTTAGTTCTGGTTTAGTCCTGTTTTAGTCCTGTTTTAGTCCTGGTTTTAGACCTGGTTTTAGTCCTGGTTTTAGTTCTGGTTTAGTCCTGTTTTAGTCCTGGTTTTAGTCCTGGTTTAGACCTGGTTTTAGACCTGGTTTTAGTCCTGGTTTTAGTCCTGGTTTAGACCTGGTTTTAGTCCTGGTTTTAGTTCTGGTTTAGTCCTGTTTTAGTCCTGGTTTTAGTCCTGGTTTAGACCTGGTTTTAGACCTGGTTTTAGTCCTGGTTTTAGTCCTGGTTTTAGTCCTGGTTTTAGTCCTGGTTTTAGACCTGGTTTTAGTCCTGGTTTAGACCCGGTTTTAGTCCTGGTTTTAGACCTGGTTTAGTTCTGGTTTTAGTCAAGGTTTAGCCCAAAATGTGAAAACAGGAACATACTGCTGTGTAATCCATTTATTCCAACCAAGTAACTGTAATCCAATTACCACTCACTGAAACAGTAACTGTAACTGAATACAGTTACTCATAATTTGTACTCTGATTACGTAACTCCGGTACATGTAATCTGTTACTCCCCAACACTGCCTATGATCATGAGTAAATCAGCTAATTAGAAGAGTTCATGTTCACTGAGGTTGTATGTGGGATGAGTTTTGCCCGTGGATCTAGATGTTGCTCTGCTGGGGACAGGAGAAGCACGTGGCTCCGGGGCAGAGCTGCAGCATGTGCAGTCTGAGCTCAGGTTAGGTTCCCTCCTGTATTGACGCATTGAGGATTTGAAGAAATGGTTAAATATAAGAGTGCACTTTACCTCTGAAAACAAAACCAGAATGTAGCCTGACGAAAACAAGGAAACATCAACAGAATCTTCCTGCTTGGGTGAATGACATTGTTTACATTCTGTGGTCCCAAACATGTCAACATTGCGAAAGTAGAATTTACGACTTACTGAACTTAGTTTTGATGTTTGCTTATTTGTATTTGCCAGTGTTTTCAATAGGCCTAATTCTACCTTGACATCATGATCTGCGTCTCTCTGGCAGCAGGAGACTATGGACCAGTGGACTCACTTGGTCACTGCATCCAACAGATCAGTGTGTGGATGCAAAACAACTTTCTCCAGCTAAACTCTGACAAGACTGAAGTCATAGTGTTTGGTCCACAGAAACAAAGGGACAGTGTCAGCAGTCACCTCCAGTCTCTCTCTCTAAAACCTTCAAATCAGGCAAGAAATCTAGGGGTAATAATGGACTCAGACTTGAACTTTAACAGCCACATCAAATCAATCAACATAACATCTGCAGCCTTTTACCATCTAAAAAAACAGAGCAAAAATCAAAGGTTTACTGTCTAAATCAGACTTGGAGAAACTTATCCATGCGTTTGTCTCCAGTAGGTTAGATACTGTAATGTTCTGCTCACTGGTCTCTCCAAACGAGCTGTGAGACGCTGCAGAACATCCAGAACATCCAGAACATCCAGAACGCTGCAGCTCGGGTCCTGACTCGAAGTAGGAAGTACGAGCACATAAGTCCTGTGCTCAGGTCTCTGCACTGGCTCCTGTGCCTCAGAGACTTTAAAGCAGCTCTGCTTGTACAAGTGTCTCCATGGCCGAGCACCAAAGTCCATCTGTGACATGTTAGTGTCATATGAACATCTCACACTCTGAGGAGCTCAGGGACCGGCCTCCTGCTGGTGCCCAGAGTCACGACTAAACAAGGGGAGTCAGAGTTTCAGGTTCATGCAGCTAAAACCTGGAACAGTCTGAACATGTGAGACAGACTCTTCTGTGACGCTGTTTAAATCCAGACTCAAAACATTTCTGTTTAACTGTGCAAATAACTGAAAGGTTTTCATTCTGCACTCTTCTCTCCAATTTATGTCTCTCTTTTTTAATTTTAATCTTCATGATAATTTATGTTTTGATTTGTTTTTTTTATGATTTTAATGTATTTCTTATTCTGTAAAGCACTTTGAATTACTTTGTGTATGATTTGTGCTATACAAATAAACTTGCCTTGTCTTGCCTTGACATGCAGCTCCCCCCGTCTTTCAGGTCAGAAAACAGTATTGAGTCAGATAATATGGAATTTAATATAAAAGAAATCTTGAAAAAGTTGGTGCTTCTATAGGCGGGCGAGTTTCTCTGGTCAGGACTGGAGTATCCAGCTGGAAATCATGACATGAACTTACAACAAGATTTTTTTTTTCATTTCAGATTAGCTGCGTACAAAGAAAACAAAAGAAACTTATTTAGTCTGAACAAAATTAGATTAACGTGACCTTTTCTTAGAACCAGAACACAACTGGACGGCCAATACAATCCAATAACAACTATAAAATACATACACAAAGTAGTTTAAGTATATTTTAATCTCATCACCAAGTACATCAAAAATATTTCCAGTCCTGATTGGGCCTTGGCTGTAAACAATGATATTTTTAGACAGCGCTGCTCTCTGATCCAATCTCACAATTATCTTCAAACTCAGAAATCGTACAACAGCGCAGGAGCCGAACCAGTCTGTACCTGCCTGGATCTGAATGAGGACTACAAATCAGTCTGTCAATTACCGTGATGTAGTCCAGAGCACCCACGGGAGCAGCTCAAGCCCGTCTGCCCGTCCTGTACGTGTACGGAACGAGCTGCAGGTAAAGTTCAAGGTTCATTTTCTGATTTACTGTGCGTTATAATGTTGTTTCTTCATCAAAAACAGACCCAGAGTTGTGTTTTGTTTCATTCAAATATGTTTAACACACAAATCCTTCATATTTAGGCCGAGTTCTTCTCTCAAACAGAAAATACAGGAAGTGCTCCACTGTGTTTTTAATATTGCTGTAGTCAAGAACTAATCGAGACCGAGACCAGTCCGAGACCACAGGGTCCCAAGACCAGGACAAGACCTAGACCTCTGAGAGTCAAGACCGAGTTGCGACCAAGACAAAACCGAGACCACGGCCCATCAAGACCAAATCAAGACCATCTTTCTCATGTCCTACATTTATTTGTATTTTACAGTTATTTTGGCACATATATATATCATTTTTTGTAATGTTTTTATAAATCTATCTCTATTCTATCTTACTAATATTCATTTAAGCTTAAAATAGGCTGAGCAAACCATTTTTTGGACCTTGACCCACAGTTTGAGAACCTCTTCTTTAATCCCACTTCCACTAACACTTTACAGAAACCAATTTCAAAGTGAATCAAGTGGGTTTTTTCAAGTTTATAACATTTACAGTTACATTATCTTACAGGTTTTTCAGTGATATTTAGCAGCCCTACTTGTGACTGTAACTTTATGTGTAAGAGACTCGTTTAAACGCACCTTTAGTTCAGGCTAAGTCTGTTCTTTAAGGTCAGATTGTGTTTAAATAAAGCTCAGTTTGAAGTCTGACAAAGCCCCAGACAGAGCAGGGCCTACAGTCAGCATCACACCTGCGAGGTATCAATTCCCTGCTAACGTACATCATATTTAGATCACCATGTTGCTTTTCATTGTGTTGAAAATTCTATATTTGTATTTACAAGTTTCACAAGTTCCCCCTCCCTTTGCTCTTGAAGCTAGACTATGTTCAAACTGCAGCCTGAAGTGACCCAAATCAGATTTTTTCGCCCCTATGCTCCTGTATCTTGTATGTTTTTTTCAAATGCGACTTAGGACACTTGGATATGTGCTCCTAAAGCTGTTGTGAGCCAATACACTCCAATGCCGACGTGTTTGCTCCTGAAATAGGCCTCGCGAGAGAGTGGTACAAGTGCATAAACGTTCTTCTCGTCACACGATCATTGTGTATGAACTCCGTGGCAGTGAAGCAGCGAAGCACGTAACAATCCCACCACTCTCGGCTGCGACTCTGCACCCACATGTTCTTTTCTACGGACGTTGCTGCCCCTGCCCCACAAAACGCCATGAATACCAGAAACCTCGTCCTTCTCCTTCTCAATCTCCTCCTTAAAACAAATAAGATGTTTTTGCTCCGGTACAACAGCAACTTTAAAATTGCTAAGCACCCAACAATAGGCGACTTCCGTAAACACTGAGCACGCTGAGTATGACGTCGTGTCCGATGAGCATGCGGGACACTTTTGGGCAATTTAAAGTCCACGCTGGAGATCACAAACAAGTCGCATTTAATTGGAAACGTGAACGACCTCGCAAAGAAAATCTGATTTCACAAAAAAATCCAAATTGAGCATTAAGCCCTGCAGTCTGAACTTAGCTTTACTCCCCCTTCAGCGCACGATCGCAACACACTCAGCATGCGTCCCGCTAAACGAAACTACAGCACATCGCATCAGGTTTGTGAAGTTGTAGCGTACAATTTTGCATCATGTTTTGGTATATTTATGGAGAATTGTCGTGTGGGAGCATGGAGGACGTAGAATAGAGTCGAATAGGGTCTGAGAAAGATCGCTAAATTACTTAATCACGCATGAATGACATCTTAAACCTCTTCAGACATGTTTTTGATGAGGGTAGAGAACTTGTATAATACCCCTTTCTTAAAAAAAAATGTTGCAACACAAGAAGAGACAAGGAAATCTTTTGTTGGAAATGCAGAGGAACGGAGAAAAAAAAAAGCCCTAATCAGTCGAGTCTATTGTAACTCACTGATTCTTATAAACAAAGATGTGAGTTGGGTTGTATTTCAAATTGAAGGTAGATTACAACCACAGAAACATGTGGTCTATCCAACATCAAAACAAACACGGCGGCTTACATAACACAAGATATAACCTTTGCTCTGAATAAGATACCAGTGTGTTCCCAGTCCCAAACATCTGGTGGACATCAGCAGCGTTTATCGTGGGTTTTGATACCAAACTTGTGGGAGTGCGTGTTTGTTGTGAGATAGTCGTCATGTTCTGGTCTCCATGGAGATATTAATGCTTTGCCTGGAGCATTCATTAATATGGCATGACTGTAAACTTATCCATCATGCATTCTTTCAATTACAGTGAAAAAAAATAAAAAATAAAGAAGATGAGAGAGATGAACTTTCTGTGAGCGGGGTCACCTCTCCGCAGATCTGACCTGTTGCTTGCCCCAGTGTGAAATGCTTGTCTCCATGGAGCCGGCCTAGATACGTTCAGTACCATGCAACATTTGAGGCAAAAAAAAGCATATCTTCAAGGAAAACTTCTGCTGTGATGATGCTGTGGTGAGGAAAATGGTTAAAGTTAAAGTCAAAAAAAAAGGTTTTGGAGTAGTTAACATGTTAACTACCCCAAACTGTTAGTACCGTATTTTTCGGACTATAAGGTGCACTTAAAATCCTTTAATTTTCTCAAAAATCGACAGTGCACCTTATAATCCGGTAGCCTAGCACCACCTAGGTCCTAAATTTAATTTCTCTTCAGTGACTAGATCAGGAATCGGAATACACCGGATGGTTTGCAAGAACCCTGGAAGTTGTAGACCAGGCACCGGCCAATCAGCGAAGAGCTGTGAAGCCATGACGTCGAACTCAACTTTGTGGTACAGCACAACAGTAAACAAAGCGGTCGAGATGGATGTAGACAAAGAAATACATTCTGTGTTGGCAACGATTCCCGAGATCGAGGATTTAAAGCTGGAACACAGAAAATGAATTTTATCAAGGAAAAAGAAGTTACTGCTCTTCTTCCTATGGGATTTGGAGCATTACATACGTCACAACCAAACAGCAGCGACTGGTTAAATTACAAAAGTACCCGCCTACCGTTGAGCGAATGAATCCTACTGCTGCGACTTCAGACGGTTTCCACAAACTGAAACCAGCTGAGGAATCAGGCTAGTAATCCGGTGCACCTTATGTATTAATTCTGGTTGTGCTTACTGACCTCGAACTGATTTTATGTGGTACACGGTGCTCAAAAATCTGTCAAAATGTTTTAATACAACTTTGGTAAACTACGAAGCCGCACCACTGTAGTCAGGAGCCTCGCAGAGTAATACACATTCACCTTGTGAGTTACACCACAATCTGCCAATGGATCGTGGATGCCTGGGCTAAGGGATCAGTCTCAAGTGTCGTCTGAGCTTTCACGAAGGCTGGAATCATCGCTGAACAGCTAAGTAACAGCAACGAGACTTGGATAATAACAAGAGGGATCCGGGCTTGATGTCTAAATCTTCCCCTCTGTTAAAGTCAGACGAAAGAGCTATAATAAAATCTGGAAAGTGAATCCAAGATGGCACCGTATTGTTTTCAGTGGCCTGTGCTCATTGACGCATGGCCCAAAAAACATTTTCACTTCCACATTTACTTCCTCAGTACGGGCATGGAGCAATCAGAGCGAGAGCTGCTGGAGAGGAACTAGAGCAGGCTCAGAGTGGGGCTAAGTCTTACAAAAATAATGTTTAGGAGCTTTGAGGATTTAATTTTTTTATTTTTAACTTTATGCTCTGAAAAAAGAAAACAATCCCTACAAAATCTGACCTTTGTGAAAGCTTTCGATGCCCTGTCATCCGAACATGGACAGTCTGAATTCCAAAAAAACACATTGCACTCTGTGGGAGAATTCTTTCTCTATGCTGCGACCATGGGGCACTTGCACTAACCTTCCAGCGTTTAAAGTGAAACTGGATCAGCAAAATATACAGAGTTTGTTTTTATATAATACAATCACTTTTAAAGTTCCTATATTACACAAAATTTACTCCTACTGAGCGTTAAGACTTGTTATAATCAGTGTTGGGGAGTAACAGATTACATGTACTGGAGTTACGTAATCAGAGTACAAATTATGAGTAACTGTATTTAGTTACAGTTACTGTTTCAGTGAGTAGTAATTGGATTACAGTTACTTTGTAGAAATAACTGGATTACATAGCGGAATTTTCCTGTTTTCACACTTCGGGCTATATCCCTTTTTTTTTTTTTTTCTTTTTTGGTAATTCCACTCATTGTCAGACACTAAATCAGGTCCAAACCAGGTCTAAACCAGATCTAAAACCAGGTCTAAACAGAACTAAACCAGGTCTAAACCAGGTCCAAACCAGGTCTAAACCAGGACTAAAACCAGGACTAAACCAGGTCTAAACCAGGTCCAAACCAGGTCTAAACCAGGACTAAACCAGGACTAAACCAGGTCTAAACCAGGTCCAAACCAGGTCTAAAACCAGGACTAAACCAGGTCTCAACCAGGTCTCAAACCAGGTCTAAAATGGGACTATAACCAGGACTATAACCAGGTCTAAACTAGGACTAAACCAGGACTAAAACCAGGTCTAAACCAGGACTAAAACAGGATTTAACAGGACTAAATCATGCTGCGTGGACGTGTGTCCTCTTCTATGAATAATATTTTTAATACGGTTCAGTAAAGTCTGGGCTTTTTATTGTTATTTTTACAGACAAAACATCTTATGTGAAGATTTCCTCATCTTTGCTTCTCTACAGCAAATCAAGTAATCCAAAGTATTCAGATTACATTACTCACTTTAAGTAATTTAATGGATTTCGTTACAAACTACATTTTGGGGTCTGTAATCTGTAATCTGTAGGGGATTACATTTAAAAAGTCACCTTCCCAAAACTGGTTAAGATGTTGTTACCTCATCAAAAATACACCTGAAGTTGTGTTTTGTTTCATTCACATGTAACACTTATTATTCTTCTGTCTAAATCTTCTGTCTAAAATTGTGCCGTCATTAAGGTGTAGTTCTAGAGTTAGCAGCTCCCTTTCACCTTTTGTTTAATAGAAATTGGCATTTCCAGGGCTGAAATTATCCAAATGATTCTGGTAAAGGTGTATGGAGTTTAAAATCACACTGGAGCACTTCCTGTATGACCAGATCATCATCACAAAGTGGAACTGAGTAATTTACCGTGTGACAGAATGAATGAAACAAAACACAACTCCGGGTCTGTTTGTGATGAGGAAACAACATTATAACATAGATCAGAAAACACGTAACATGAGCTTTTTAAACATGATCTCATTTCTGATTTGCAGACACAGCACCTGCGCCTGCACCTGTCACATTTGTTCTGTTTTGCCCTCGTGTTCGTTCCACTTCCTCAGCACTACTCCGTACTGTCCCAGCTTTGTTCACACGCCTTCAGATCAGCGGGGCGCCACGGTGTAACGCGAGGCCCTGCCCGTACGCACCGAGAGAAAGCGATACGGCCACTGATCTTAGTGTAATAGCTGCAGGTTAGCTAGCACAGAGGCGCGCGCGTTCAAAGGTAATTCGGCGTTTCATCCACATGTGAGGGCTCCCGTGTGGTCCGCGCACTGTGAGAGAACAGACAATCGAAAGCTGGGGTCAGAGTGGGTGTGTGAGATGTGTTTGGAGTAATGACCGTAGATGTAAAGGTAAAGAAGTGGACTAAGGCAGCGTGACGTCACCCACAGTTAGCTCAGAGGCTAGTAGTTATAGGAGAGAAAATGCTTCTGAAGAATAGGAATTAATTTACGGACAAAATAGCGTCATAAAAATACCAGGATCACAGCATTTACAGAAAGAGAAGTGACGTTTTTTCTAATACAAAGTGAATCGGAGCCAGAGTCGATGGAGCCAGAAGTGCGCCCATGCTGCTAGCGGGTTAGGGAGTACGACGTTTATTCCGACATACCGCCACTCCGACAGACCCCCATGCCGACAACCCTCTTTTCCAACACGTGTTATGTTTCCATTCTGACAACCTACTTGTAGTTTGGAGCGTTACCTTTATCGCCACATGGACCGCACCTCTAAACCAGAACTAAAACCGGGTCTAATCCAGGATTAAAATCCGGAATAAAATCTGGTCTAAACCAGGACTAAACCAGGACTAAAATCAGGAATAAAACCAGGTCTAAACCAGGACTAAAACAGGATTTAACCAAGACTAAACCATGCTGTGTGGACCTAGCATACTCCTGTGCCTCTACACTAACTAGAACTAAAAGCAGGACTAAACCAGGACTAAAACTAGGACTAAAACCAGATCTAAACCAGGTCTAAACCAGGACTAAACCAGGATTAAAATCAGGAATAAAATCAGGTCTAAACCAGGACTAAAACAGGATTTAACCAAGACTAAACCATGCTGCGTGGACCTACCCTACTCCTATAGGCGAGTTTCAGCTGACGTCATTGTTATTAAAAGCCCGCGTTGCATGCTGGGAAATATTTTGGTCGGAGGCAAGAAACACGATAGCGTCAAACACAGTGCGTAACCTCGCGTATTTATCTCAGATAATGGTAAATTCCTGCTGCATTATCGGATGCACAAATAGAAGCACGGAAGAAGGAAAATGTCTTTTTCGTATTCCGAGTGAAAAGAACCACTAACGGTGAATTAAACGGCTTTCAAACATCGGCAGAGCAAACGTAGAAGATCCTAACAAACCGTGGACTCAACAAGTTCAACAACACATCGAGACTCTTGGAGGTTTTCATCTTTTCTGCTGTGAATGGCCCAGGAGTTTCCACCAAGTCATTGTGGATATCACCAAAGTGAATATTTGTCCAGGTAGTTGGCGATTCCGACCAGAAATTTGGTTTGGTCCAGGCTCTGTAGGGGTTGAAAAGGGTGATTTGGCTCCATCGATGCTTATGACCAATTTCTGGTCAAATGGTCTTGGGTCCTCTGCCGTTAGAGTGGATAAATAACCGGGATCAATACCCTTTACGTGCTTTCTCACTCCGTCCGTCATGTTGAATTAGTGTTTCTTGCCGCAGACCAAAATATTTCCCAGCATGCAACGCGCGCTTTTGTCAACAATGAAACTTGCCTATACGTTGCATGGGCCACACCTCTTCCTGTGCCTCTACACGAGAACTAAAAGCAGGACTAAACCAGAACTAAACCAGGATTAAAACCAGACTAAACCAAGACTAAAATCAGGACTAAAACCAGATCTAAATCAAGTCTAAACCAGGACTAAAACTAAAACCAGAATTAAAATCAGGTCTAAACCAGCACTAAAACAGGATGTAACCAGGACTAAACTATACCTTTACAGAAGAGTCAATTTTGCATAATATAGAACCTTTAAAAAGTAGAAAAAAAGATTAGTTTGAACATCCGGTGCAGTTGTTGACATCGTCTCAGCAGCAGTCTCGTCTCCAGATATATGAGCGATTACAGCGTCAGTACAGTTCCACTCTGCAGTTAGGTGAGCGTTTATAGACTCATTAACCAAACGAGGAAGAGGAGTGCATAAAACAGTGAGCGGCCATGCTTCATCATCGCAGCACAAATAAAGGTGTCATGGAAACACCACAGACCTGAGAGGAGGCAAATCAACTTTTTATTACCGCCGAATAAAAAGTACATTAGGCGTTATAGAATAGGGAAATTGTAGGTTGAAATATATATGGAAATGTAAGTAAGTGTTGATGTAATGTTTCTTATGTTTTACTTATGTTAAAGGTCTTGAATTACACAAGATGTACTCTTATGAGCTTTATAGGGCTTGTATTACACTATTTTCTGTATGTTATAATGTTTCTTCATCACAAACAGACCTGGATTTGTGTTTTGTTTCATTCACACATGTTTAATCAATACTGCATATATAATCTGAGTTTTTCTCTCAAACAGAAAACACTCTGTTCCACCTTGTGATGTCATGTGGTGATACAGGACGTGCTCCACTGTGTTTTTAAACTTCATACACCTTCACTAGAATCATTTGGATAATTTCAGACTTGGAACTGTCAAGCTCTACTGCACAAAAGGTATAAGGCATCTTGAAAATTACCGGGAATCAGCTGGAAAGTCCCCCTGAATTATACACTTTATGAAAGTTAGTTAATCTATATGTACATCTAATTATATATATATAAAAATTACACACACAAGTTTCAATATATCTCAACACATTCATACATACAAACAAAACATGCATTATGTGGTCTCAAACACACAAATAGAGCAGTGTGTGTCAAATTACTCCTCAGGAATAGTCCACCCATGAGACAAACTGCCTCAGAAACTCCTGTGTTCTCTTTAAATGTGCCACAACTCTTTTTTTTATCTTACATATTTGAATGAAATACATAGTTAAGACATTCCTGAATGATTTTTAAACAAATTCTGTAGCTTTTTAAGTTCCTTGTGTTGCGCTGTTTACAAATTATCTTCATGGCAGCAGGTAAGTAAATAACTCAGTATATGAGACACTAGGTCAGGGGTGTCAAACTCTAATTGACAGAGGGCCAAAATAAAAAACTAGGACTAAGTCGTGGGCCAAATATTTCTTGAAAAATTTCAACAACATCTGCATGTTTTCTCTTCTGTCGAGATATATAATGTTAATTCTTTTCTTATTAAAATAAATGTTTAACAATAGTTTTGCTTAAACATTGAATCCAGAACAAGCATGATATAAAATAATAACAACATTTTAAATAAATAATGTCTCTATAGTCTATCTGTAGCTGGCAGGCAGCTCTAATACAGATTTGATATGATCTTGTGGGCCAAATTTGGCCCCGGGCCTGAGTTTGACATGTCTGTACTAGAGGCTGGTGAGAATATCCTCCCTCTCCCGAGCACAGCAGTTATACAAGTGTCGCCGAAGAGAAGGGGACGTTCCCGCTGAGAATGTGGAACGTTGGAAATGGGACTTTCAAGCCAGGAGGACACTCGAGCCGGTATTCGAATTACCACTACATGACATCAGAAGGTGGAACTGAGCATTTTGCGCTTTGGAGCTGTAGACAGACTAAAAATAAAGGGTTACTCAAACATCTCCAGGTATGTTTTTGACAAGACCACAGCATTATAACATGAGAGGCCATTTTGTGTTGTATAGGACCTTTATTCTTTTGTTGTTAAATTCTGATTTTCTGAACAGTTTTCAGATGTATTTGAATAAAATGTGTCTCTCCCCAGTACAGATTTATTGTGTAAGCAGCTCTTGAGGTCACAATATGTCCACTGTGTAATTAGAAAGAGTTTTATTGTCACTGATAATCATGAAACGACGAGTTGTGAGAAGAGCTTATAAACTCACCCTGGCAAATAATTAGGATGCTCAGAATGCATAAGGTAAGTGACCGTTAAAAATAAACTTACTCTGTTTTTTATGTTTCAGTGAATCCATATATTATTTTATATTCTACCATTTTATTATTGTCTGAAACCTAATGGCTGGAGGTGGTCAAACGCTCATTCTCCAGCTCGGTTTTTTACGTTCTGGAAAGAAAAAATTATAAAGAACTCAGTATGTTACGATTGCTTTTGGAGAAAACAAAAGTTATGTGTAAACTTTGCCGGACTCCACTGTACAGCGAGTGGTGAGACATTACTCTGTCTGACATGGGCCTCTGTCTATTGCAATTCAATACCAGACTAAACAGCAACAAGGGAGGCCACAGTACAGCCCGACCGCACTACCACAGCTCACATCGATGCAATCAATGAAGCGCTCCCCCATACTACACACGCACACAGGTTTGGGACTAAAACATCTAGAGAAGGTGTGTCAATAAAGTGTAATAGACGGTTTGTAATTGGACGTTAAAAGGCTCATTTTACACCATTTTCTGATCTATGTTAGAATGTTTCATCATCGCAAACAGACCTGGAGTTGGGTTTTGTTTCATTCACAGATGTTTAACGCACAAACCCTGCAGATTTAGGCTGAGGTCTCAAACAGAAAACACCATGTTCCACCTTGTGAGGTCAAACATCCTTGTGTGTGGCCAAACCTCCATGTCAAGGCCTGATTGTGTTGGTTCGCAGAAGCTAAGCCGTGCTGGTGTTCTGTCGAAATGGGCTACCCTGTCGAAATGAGCGACAATGACGTCTATCGATTCAAGTTTTTTTGTTTACAGTTGTATAGATCCAATAAAGCCAAACTCTAACCCTGACCTCCTCAGTTTTACAGCATATTTCTTTGGATTAGAGACGTGGGTTTGATGCTGTTTGCACACGGTGATCACACTTGATTAGCCTGATTCATCAGCCCGTTTCACTTCGTAGAAACCGTCTGACCTTGCAGCATTAGAATTCATTCACTTGACGGTAGGCGGGTACTTTTTTTCGTTTAACCAATCGCTGCCATTTGGTCGTGACGTACGTAATGCGCCGCTAACAGAGTTAACTGGTATATTAAGCTTTTCCCAAATCCCGTAGGAAGGAGGGCAATAACGTCTTTCCCCTTGATAAAATTCACCAAACATTCCGGCTTTTTTTTTTTTATAACTTTATTTGCAAACTACATACATTACAAGAAATAGGAACCAAACAACATACAAGACACCAGACAGACATTACTATTGAAGATTACATACAAATAGGGACAAACGTGACAGGGGTTGGTGACCAGTGTTGGTAGTAACGCGATATAAAAGTAACAAATTACAGTAATGCATTGCTTTTTGCTGTAACACAGTAATGTTCGGCATTACAGGGGAAAAAATAGTCATATTTTACTCGGTACAAATGTGAGTAACGCGCGTTACAAAGCTTTTTTAACCTGGATTGAAGTGGTGGGTTTTTCCTCATACAAATTTGCTAAAATCACCGCGATATCAGCAGCAGTGAAACTCCAGAGATGCGGCCGCGTAGACCGTCACGTAACCGCGGGCCGTATTATTACTACTTAATTTGAGTATTGAAAATAAGTGATCTCGGGATTGATCTCAGAAATCGTTGTCAACACAGAATGTCTGTCTCTTTGCTGATTGGCTGGTGCCCGAACTCGCACTTCCGGGGTTCTTGCAAAACATATACTGTGTTCCGATTCCTGACCTAGTCGCTGGAGAGACATGAAATTGAGCGGAGGCACTAGGTGGCATCAGCCTGGCTAACAATAATATAGGACCTCTTCAAGGACAGCTTCAAGGTCTCATATCACGTCATTTTCTGATCTACTGTATGTTATAATGTTGTTACTTCATCAAAAACAGACCTGGAGTTGTGTTTTGTTCTATTCACCCATGTTTAAGTAACTCTTTATTATGAGTCCGTCTACATCTCCAAATCTCAAAATGCTCTGCTCCACCTTTTGATGTCAAGAAACGGTAATTTTGAAGTTAACAGCTCCTTTTACCTTTAGTTCATTAGAGACTGACAATTAATCCAAATGAGTCTAGTGAAGGTGTGTGTAGTTTAAAATCACAGTGGAGCTCTTGCTGTATTACCACGACATCACAAAGTGGTACAGCGTTTTCTAACTGAGAGAAGAACTCTAAAAACTCTAAAATCTCAGTGTTTATGTGTTAAACCTGTGTGAATGAAACAAAACAAAACACAACTCCAGGTCTGTTTTTCATGAGGAAACAACATTATAACATACAGTAGATCAGAAAATGACATGATATGAGACCTTGAAGCTGTTTTCTTTCTGAGGAATTGGAAACATTGTGAGTTGATAATGCAGTCTTTTTTGGTGCACAGGAAATAGCAATCTGAGCTCGAACCATGTCTATAGTTCACGGTTTCCAAAAGTAGGACAGTGTTTCGATGGGCGCGTGGAGAGGTTGCGAAAGCAGATTTGAAATGTGTCGGTAGTAGAAAGGAGCGAAAACACTTTTAGTCCAGTGACCTTGTGTGTTTGAGTGTGGTACATGTGAAGTGTTTGTACCTTATCAGCAGAGTTCACAGCCAGGGCCATAGAGAGGACAGCACCACCGAGGTTTAATAGAAAAATAATACTTTAAAAACCTGGTTAATGGTCAGAGGTGGGTAGAGGGGCCAAAAAATGTACTTAAAGGACCACTAAACACTAAAATCACTTTTTTTCTACTGATTATCTGTGTAAATGGGTTTCATTTTAGTGCAAAATCTGCTTCTGTAACAGCCTCTTTAGGATCAAGCACAGCCACTACATTTGAATTTTGGATGAAATGAAATTGTGATCTGAGAACAAATGTCCGCTGTGGTTTGGAGTCTGGAGTCCAGTCTGCGCCGTGTTGGATTGTTGTGGCTGTTGGTCGGCTGTCAATCATTGCTCCAAAGCCCGGCCTACACCTGCTCCCCCGACCCGCTGGCAACTACCCATTCTCGAGGATTTTTCTGATTTTGCTTAGGGGCGGAGTAAAGCTTCAGGAGGGTGTTTAAAGGCTTTTTAAAAAGAACATATTTTACTCAAGCCCCGGGGTTTCAAAATGGACAAGCATTCAAGTCAATGGTCCGAGCTCAATGGTGCATGACTCCAGATTCGCCTTTAGCCCGGCGAGGTACTTCCGGTGGCTCTGGGCAGATTGAGCATGTGCGGTAATGCTCCTTTCTCCCGCGGGCACACGTGAATGTACGGAGCGTGGTCTTGTGTATCACGTGATCGCTTTGACCAATCAGAGCGAGGGGATCTAGAGCGGATCCAGAGCTAACGATTATGAAGCATTTTCTAAGACAATTGAAGGATTTTGAGCTGAGAAAAGTTCATGATCTAAAAAAAAAAAAGGTAAAAATCACCACAAAATCCAACATTTTTGAAAGCTGTACGTGCCCGGTTAGATGAACATGAGCAGTTTGTGATTACATTGCGCTCTATGAGAAAAATCCTTTCTCAGTCCAGGGGATTTTTTCACTGTAGAACCAGTTAGTGTCACCACATCAACTGGAGGCAGCTACAAGCAGCAAATACACCATTTAGTTATTTTAACAGATCTATGGAGGAGCCCCTCTCAGTCCTGCCCCGACCTGGCACCGCTGGTTACTGCAATGTCCCGCCGTGTCTGGAGAAAAGGGAATCGGCGTGATCCGAGCACAGATGTCCGCTCTGTTTCAGAGTCTGGAGCGCACCAGACCACTCCATTTTGGATTGTTGTGGCTGTCAGTTGGCTGTCAATCATCGCTCCAGAGCTCACCCCACACCCACTACCCTCAAACCACCGGGTACCGCCCACGCTGGAGAAATTTTCAGATTTTGCTTAGGGGCAGAGTAAAGCTTTATTACTTCTGTGGCATATTAACTCCTAACGTATTACATATTTAGATCACTATATTACCATTTATTGTTTTGAAAATGTTAAATTTGCCGAAAACAACATGTTGCCCTCCCACGCTAAATCACTCCTCCTTCAGAGCGCTACCTCAACACAATCAGCGTGCATCCCTCTAATGAAACTACTGCACATCTCATCAGGTTTGTGAAGTTGTTTTGTACAGTTTTGTATCATATTTTTGTATATTTATGGAGAATTGTCGTGTGGGAGCATTGGGCGGCTTGTGGGCGGAGCCTTAGACATAATCGTACAGTTAACTATCAAAGATCACAAGATTACTCAAACATCACTGATGAGGAAACAACATTATAACATGGTACAAAGCAGCAAAAAGCCTCCTTAAGTAAGAGTAACTTCAACATAATATTGCCAAAGTTGAAAAACGAAGTAGTGGCCCAAGAAATTACTCAAGTAAGAGTAAGAAAGTATTTGGAGAAACTGTTACTCAAGATTTCAATCAAGTACAGTCTCTAAAAAACAGTATGTGAATGCACCGTTGTCTTTTATTTAATTGAAATCACAAGGGTTTGAACTTTGAACTTGTATTTCATTTGCAAAATCCCTAAAGAATTAATCAAAAATTCTTAAAATGCTAGAAAATTTCATATCAGTCCCTCCATAACCTGGCCCCTCCTTATCTCACTGACCTTTTATGTCAGCGTTGGCTCAGATCAGCCGACACCAGCCTCCTCACTCACCTCATCAGAACAAAGCACCAGACCCTCCCTCTGGAACTCACTCCCACAATCCATCAGGACCTCGGGCTCACTGCAGCACTTCAAATCACTACTACAACCTCACCTGTTCAATCTGGCATTTCCCCCATGATTATTCCCCGGTTTTCTACAGTGCTGCTGCCTTTTTGTTTGTAAAGTGTCTTTGAGTGTCCAAAAAAACCACTATATAAGTCCGATGCATTATTATTTATTTATTTATCACCTCAACAACACTTTTTTATTGGATATTGGCATGTAAATGGACACAAACACATACAGTATTTCAGTCTCTCTTTATTGACCCCTTGTAGCTGGAGTTATTGCTTTCTGTGTTCTGAATCTACCATATTTTTCAGACTAAAAATCCTTACATTTTTTCTCAAAAATCGACAGTGCACCTCATAATCCGGTGCACCTTATGTATTAATTCTGGTTGTGCTTACTGACCGCGAACCAGTGCTCAAAAACCTGTAAAATGTTTTAGTACGACTTTGGTAAGTGACAAAGTACAGGTCTGCACGGGAAAGAATTTTCAGTCTCACTCCCGCTCACGCCCGCAAAGAATTGTAATTTTCATTCCCGCTCCTGCCCGCATCTGCGATATCTTGTCCCACTCCCACCCACAAATCACGTAAGATGTGGACGTTCGCTTTCTTAAGCTCTATCAAACGTGAAGAAGCGGAAAGGAATTGTCTAAAACAGGGGTGTCCAAACTTTTTTCATCAAGGGCCACATATCTAAACACAGACAAAGCAGAGGGCCGATCGAGGGCTGTAGACTGGTGCTGAATACAGTGAATAACTGAAATATGTGCATGTTTAACACGTTAGAATGAGCCATCAGTCTTTATTCATGCTAAGATCCTTAAAACCACACACTAAATATTAAATAATAGCTTTATCAAGGTAGACTTTCAAAAAACTTGCAGTAAAAACTTAATTTTTAATTGATACAAGGTAGTTTGGGACAATTCACCTGGAAGCCTGAGGGCCAAGAAGAACTTGTCTGAGGGCCGCATTTGGCCCACGGGCCATAGTTTGGACATGCCTGGTCTAAAATATGCACAAGATTAGACCACGTCACAAGTTTAAGCTGCTTATTTCTTATTCTGTAAAGCACTTTGAATTACTTTGTGTACAAATTGTGCTATACAAATAAACTTGCCTTGCCTTAAAATGTTTTTATTAATGTCAAATAAAATATCCTGCACAAATTATATATGATAGGCATACATGAATCATTTATATATTTTACTTTACACTCATATTTAGTTTGCCGCCTACACCTGCAATGAGCTTTCAAAATGTGTCCCGCGCCGCACTGTTTTGCGTCGGGTCCTGCGGGCTCTACTACGAAACCGCAGCGCTTGATGAACTGTTGGAGCATTACGGCTCCTATAGTCAGGAGCCTCGCAGAGTCATGTCCTTTAGTCCGACAGAAGCTGAACCGCATCAGCGCACAAGGAGCGAGCTGTTTTTTCAGCGCTTATAGTTTATACAAATGAGCCATGTGGTTTTAAGTTTCGTTTCTGTAAAACGTAAACAAATGTGGCAAAGCTGCATTAAACACATTATTACTCAATGTTTATTTGAGTCGTCCTCGTAGGAAATAAAAAACAAACTTAAATGATCCATCTACATTCACATTCATAAAACACATTCACCAAGACAGGGAGGCAATGCAGGGTGAATTACTCCACGATCTGCCAATGGATCGTGGATGCCTGGGCTAAGGGATCAGTCTCAAGTGTCGTCCGTTTATTTTGATTAATGCGCCTTATAATCCGGTGCTCCATATGTATGAAAATAAACGAGAGAATTCAACATTATTGATATTGCACCTTATAGTCCGAAAAATACAGTAACTAGTGACCATGAGCCAAACCGTATGGCAGAATTCCTCAAAATCTGACCCGCCCCTGTGCCGTACATGGATAATCCCACTTGTAAACATCAGATCCGAGCAGACGGAGCTATGGTCAGAGCGGGTTGAGATGATAAAATGATTAAATCTCTAATTCACTTAAGGTTATTATTATTTGTAAGCAGATTACGATCAGCAGGAGGGGAGCGGCTGTGGAGTCCATGTTCTAATGTCCATCACTTGATCAGGCTGATAAAGACCGGACAGAGAGTCGCTTAACTGGGGTTTATATGAGAACGGATGATGTAAGAGGTGGAAAAATTACGTTAAAATTCTGAAAAATGTCAAAAGTATATGATTCTTAAAGGTGCAAATTCTAGAATATTCCACAATATGGCTTTAAAAGGGTCCATATCACACTATTTTCTGCACTATGTTATAATGTTGTTTCCTCACCACAAACATACCTGGAGTTGTGTTTTGCTTCATATTTTCTTTGACACATGACTCTTTTTTATTCTATTACTCTGAGTGACAGTGGCAATCTTCAATTTGATGTTTAACTTATTTTCACAAAAAAAGTAAGAAAACTTGCAAACAGTTTTCAATTTGGTATCACAGATCAAACTCACATACAGAACTCCTAGAAACCACCATAACAAACATTGAACGGAATTAGATTAAAACATAAAATGACGCACAATATTTGCTTTAAAGCTGCTGTATATAACTTTTTAGAAAAAATAGGGAGAGTGTTTTTTCATTTTGGTTGCATTTATTCCACTAAAAACAGGCTTCCTGACTATAAGTGGGCTTACATCTCCACAAACCTGATTCAAATTTAGCCTGGATGAGGACCTGCTTCTGCTTGTTTAGTGCAGATACAGGGAGAAAAAACAATCTCACGTAAAAGTAATATATGAAAAAAATTCTACTGAAGTAAAAGTATTAAAGTACCTGTTTAAAAATGCAGTTAAGCATCAAATTAATTAAGGTATCAAATTATAATTAAAAATACTTGTTAAAAAATGTAGTGAAGTAGAAAGTACAAATACCTGTTCTCAATGTAGTGAAGTAAAAGTAAAAAGTATCCACTTTAAAATGTACTTAAAGGTTGTATGGAGGATTTTTTTTGTTTCAAATTGTCAATGATAGATTATAGAGATGCAGTAGCCTTGTAATTATGATGACCAAAAAAAAGAGAATAAAAATTCATCAACTCTGGACGTGGTGGGGCTAAACATTTGCCAATAGATAACGACACTGCCTCGTTATCTGTTAGCTGACAGGCTGTCAATCAAATCTCCCTACGTTTCTAGCGTAACTGACTTGCCTGCGCGCTGCCGGTACGTGGTTTACGTACGACTGTCACACAGTCCACAGACGCAAGACGCACAGACGCTGTTTACTCCACCAACGCAACAGTTCTTAGCGTCTTTTTTTGACCTATATCTTCCTCGCAGTTAGCACAAAGTTTGTTGCAATGGCGACAAGAATCCAGGAGCAGTTAGCCGCAAAAGAAAGTCCGTTTTTGAGGTCGCTGAAAGAAGAAGACAAGGGGAAAAGCAGCGAAGCCAAACTAAGGTGATTCTTATAGATTCATTCCAGCGATGGCGCGACTGAAGCAGACGCAGGGTCTAAAGACTGACGCACTGGTCGCCAAATTACTCCTGGACAGGAAACTTCTGCTTATTATGAAAACGTACTTTATTTCCAAGAGCTAGACAAACGTTTTTCAGGACACGAAAGTGATATCCTATGTCTGAAAACGTAATTTTCAAGGCAAAGAAAGAGTCCGCTTGCTGCTGCGTGTTGTAGCTAGTTCATTCGCACTGAATCTCCGCGCAACCTTCTCTGCACCCCTTTCCTGCTCCTCTCCCCGCTGCCCGTTCCGCTCTTCCCCTCCTCCTCACTTCTCCGGGCACGGAATCTCCGCGCACCGCTCCTCTCTCCTCTCTCCTCTCTCCCTGCTCCTCACTTCTCGTCCGCGAACGAAATGTCCGCACACCCGCTCCCCCCGCTCCTCACTTCTCCGTCTTGCCTAACCAACACTGTAGTTAGTTGTTTACAAGTCATGTGCAGCGCACCGGCTGTAAACAAACCTGTTTCTGGCGTAAAGAGAGAGGAGGGCGGGAGGAGGCGTTTCTACGTAGGAGCTGTGGGGAGGGGGGTGGTTTCATGCATGCGCAACATTTGAAAAAGGACAAACAGTCGCTGGATTTCTCGTTCCTTGGAAAATCCTCTATACAACCTTTAAGTAAAGTACATTTTATACTTATGTACAGTACTATTACTCTTTTTTTTTTTTTTTTTGTAGATGATATTCCACCTCTATAAAGTGACAGTCTGTAGCTTTAATCAAATAAAAATGTCACTCTGGATTATTTCTGTCACCGTGCATGCTGGCCTTTCCTTCATAAACATATATATTTTTTTTTCAATCTCTTTCTCGATCCGATCTCAGCTGTAGTTTTTCATACATAAAAGTGATTCACCCATACATACGTCACTGCAATAAAGTCCAACTGACACGAGGCAGCTCAGAACACATCCACACACAGAAGGAGAAGAGCTAAAAGAGGAGGTGAAAGATCTTAACCCAACCTGTGATTACCGCCAACAAGCTGAAGACGTCCTACAGTTCACAAAATTGACTCTTGTGAGCTTTTAGCCATGTTATAATGTTGTTACTTCATCAAAAACAGACCTGGAGTTGTGTTTTGTTTCATTCACACGTTTGAGTAACTCTTGTTTACATCTCCAAAGCTCAAAATGTTCTGTTCCACATTTTAGGTTCTTTTTAAAGACAATACAGCAGGAGGTGTATTTACCTTGTTGACATGTTTGTGCTGCTGCTAGCTGCGGGTCATCTTCACAACTGAGATTGTAATTGGGACGGGGCACGGGGCATTGGATCAGAGAACAGCAAGTTCAAAAACTGGATCAGGGAGACAACTGAAATCAGGAAACAGGGCACGGATACCAGTAACCGTGGCTGGCACTCACGCTTCACAGCAAGAAGGTTCCAGGTTCGATCCCTGGGTCGTCCGGGTCTTTCTGTATGGAGTTTGCATGTTTTCCTCGTGTCCGGGTGGGTTTCCTCCAGTTTCCTAGCCTGATTCATCTGGTTTCACTTTGTAGAAACTGTCTGACCTCGCAGTGTTAGAATTCGTTCGCTCGACAGTAGGCGGGTACTTTGTTTATTTAATTGCTGCTATTTGGTCGTGACGTATGCAATGCGCCGCTAACGGGGCTAACTGGTATATTAAGCTTTTCCCAAATCCTGTAGGAAGAAGGACAATAACGTCTTTCCTCGAGATAAAATTCACCAAACATTCTCTTTGTTCCGGCTTTAAATCCTCGATCTCAGGAATCATTGCCAACACAGAATAAATGGCTCTTCACTGGCTGGTGCCCGAACACGCACTAGTACAGGGGTGTCTAAACTTTTTTCATCAAGGGCCACGTATCTAAACACAGACGAAGCAGAGGGCTGATCGAGGGCTGTAGACTGGTGCTGAATACAGTGAATAACTGAAATATGTGCATGTTTAACAAGTTAGAATGAGCCATCAGTCTTTATTCACGCTAAGATCCTTAAAACCACACACTAAATATTAAATATTAACTTTATCAAGGTAGATGTTTTTTTAATTGCAGTAAAAAGTTAATTTTTAATTGATGCAAGGCAATTTGGTCCAATTCACCTAGAAGCCTGAGGGCCAAGAAAAATTTGTTTGAGGGCTGCATTTTGCCCACGGGCCATAGTTTGGACATGCCTGATCTAGTCTTTTCCAATTCTTGACCTAGTGGCTGGAGAGAAATTAAATTGAGTGGAGGCACTAGGTGGCGCCATCTTGGCTACATTTCCCCCATCAGCCCAAACATGCACCATCCTCCAGCTAAGTCCTGACCAAGACTAGCAACAAGGTCATGGAGATGGGTTCTCAGGCGACCCATGTTTTGGCCACTGCTCCTAAAAGGATGGGTGAAATGCAGGTGACAATTTTCCCTACAGGGATAATAAAAAGTACTACAGAAAAATACATAAATAAAAATTAAACTGTGATGATGGCGCGTTCCTCCTTTCACAGACCTGGGACACTCTCCTCCAGAGAACCCCGGCTGACAAAGGGCGTCCCAGTCTGAGTGACCTGATTGGTCTATCAGGCTGACAACACCTACAGGAAGTAACAACAGCTGATATACGGCGCACATCACCATCAACACCAGTGACAGATCTGATGATGGTTTGCAGCAGCAGCAGCCAAAATATGTCAACAAGATAACTACACCTCCTACTGTATTGTCTTTAAACAGAACCTAAGAAGTAAATATATAAAAGAAAACAAAATGAAAATGTTTGGAGTTTTTTAAGCTGTAGTTTTCAAGTTAATATCTACCTGACTTTACCTTTTTTCAGTAGAGATATAAATTCCAGGGCTGAAATGATCCAAATGATTCGAGGGAAGGTGTATGGAGGTTAAAAACACAGTGGAGCACTTCCTGTATTCTTTTACATCCTTCTACACCCTGTTTGAATCCAGTAGGGTCTGGACTCGGACAATGGAGCGTGAAAAACCTCAGAACTTGAGATGGTCCAATCACAGTCACTCACAAACACAGCCGCTCTCCAAAAATCTTGACATTTCAAATAAAATATAACTACTTTACCTAAACAAAGTAATAGTTTGGTGCTTCGGTTGTTGATTCTGTAAAAATCTGCACTGTTTCTCCTTTTCTATGTGCAATTTTTTCAGTTCATTTTTGACGGAACGGACCACGCCTCTCTCTGATTGGTTAATCCGCCTGTCAATTACTCCTTCTGAAATCAGGGAGACAGGACACGGCTCCAGATCCACTCGTCTTTGTAAAGTTTTGTCAAAGTGTGTGGTCCTGGCCGATCAGGTAACTGTATCACCACATGACATCACAATGTGGACCAGAGTGTTTTGAGTCTGAGAGGAAAAACTCGGCCTAAATATGCAGATTTTGTGAGTTCAACGTGTAAATGAAACAAAACACAACTCCGGGTTTGTTTGCGATGAGGAAATAAGATTATAACAAATCAGAAAATAGCGAGATACGGGACTTTTAAGGTTTCACCGCAAACTCTAGGAAGAAAGGAAGGGCGGATGTAAGGAAAGGACGCATCAAAAGGAGCTAGGAGGGAGGAGACGAGGGAGGGAGGTAGGGAGGGAGGGAGGAAGGGAGGTTACGGCCCTTCCATTAGTCTTCCAAGAACCAGAGCGGCTTCTAGATCGGATTGCACTCCCCTCTGGAAAACAAAGGGCTCCGTGGTTATCCGAGTGGAGCGCCATTGTCCCGGCTAAATTTCCCCAGGCTAATGTTGACAAAGAAAATTGATATGGAGTTGGGTTATATTATTCTCCGCTGATCACAAGGAAGCGCCCCCACCACCGAAGCACGATTGTGGGATGAACAAAAGAGAGATGGGGCTAAGAGAGGAATGAATGAAAAGAAAGAAAAGAGAGAGGCGGCTTGAGCGCATCGGAGAGTATTGTTTGAATTTACAGTAGAAATTATGTTTTTTCTTTTTCAAATTAACTCGTGTCACAGTGTCGTGTTTATTCTTACTTTTTTTTACGATACATACCTCGATACATAGGCCACGATACGACACATGCCTCGATATTTAGGCCACGATGCGATACTTATCTTGATACAGTGCACTTTCGATTCGATACGATATATTTCAAATCAATTCTATACAGTTCAGTAAAAAGTCTAAATCATGGCTGTGATACTAAAAGTCTGTTAAACCACTTCTCATATGAAACGCAAACATTTTGTTCATTAAAACAGTGAAAATGCCAAATGTGTTGCATGAATGAGTTTCCGTACTTCGAACAAGCAACAAAACTGTAGCTGTAACAAAATAATTTAGTAAAATATACCAAAAATATACTCTTGGCGATATATCGATACAGCAGCCCACGATATCGATACTGTATCATCATATTAAATGATACGATATATCGATATTTTAATATTCTTGCACACACCTGGTAATACAGCAAGGGCTCCACTCTGTTTTTAAACTCCATACACCTTCACTACAAACATTTGGATGATTTTAGCTCTGGAATTTCCAATCTTTACAGAACAAAGGGTAAAAGGAGCTGTTCACTTGAAAACTTCTGCTTCATGACATCACAAGGTGGAACAGAGCATGTCAAGTTTTGGAGATGTAGACAGTCTGATAATACAGGATTACTCAAACAAGTTCACGAGTGAGAGGAGGCTGGAGCGTGAGATTGACAGGCGGATCGGTGCAGCGTCTGCAGTGATGCAGTCGCTGTATCGGATGGAGCTGAACCGAAAGGCAAAGTTCTCGATTTACCAGTCAATCTTCATTCGTCCCCTCACCTGTGGTCATGAACTTTGAGTAATGACCAAAAGGACGCGATCGTGGATACAAGCGTCCAAATTGAGTTTCCTCCGCAGGGTGGCTGTGCACTCTCTTAGAGATAGGATGAGGAGCTCAGTCACACGAGAGGAGCTTGAAGTAGAGCCGCTACTCCTCCGTGTCGAGAGGAGCAGATGAGGTGGCTCAGTCTGATGCCTCCTGGGCGCCTCACTCGGGAGGTGTTCCAGGCATGTCCCACCTGAAGGAGGCCCCGGGGAAGACCCAGCACACCATGGAAGGACTATGTCTCTCGGCTGGCCTGGGAACACCTCAGAGTCCCCCCGGAGGAGCTGGAGGAAGTGTCGGGGGTGAGGGAAGTCTGGGAGTCCCTGCTTAGACTGCTGCCCCTACGAACCCGACCCCGGATAAGAGGAAGAAAATGGATGGATGGACAGATGGATACTCAAAAAAAACACAACTCCAGGTATGTTTTTGATGAAGTAACAGCATTATAACGTGGTTAAAAGCTCACAAGAGTCTAATTTTGTGTAATTTAGGACCTTTAAATATAAAAAGAACCAGCGTTTTGAACGACATGAAGATTCAGATCCCACAAAGATGCCGAAAGTCCCATCGCTCCCATTAGAGAAGTGTGTATTCTGGATGAGTATATGTATAATTTCATATCTTGTTTGTATTCATTCTGACACCACAAAGTATAGTCTTTACCATTTTGCACTTTTTCCTCTCCTCAGATATCAAGTCCAAGAAAGCTCCACAGATCGATACGCGCTTATTGGCCGGCCCGCGGTGGCTTGTGGTTCTGCACCGCATTTTAAACAAAGCCTTAATCATTACGATGTTGGACTGAAATATGAGAGAAACCAGTCCCCCTCTCTGCCTCTGCCTCTCTCCCTCTCTGCCCTCTCTCTGTCCCTCCTCGTACCGACCATAATCCTCCACGTCTGGGGCCCAGCGCTGAACCGGACACACCCAGGAAGAGTGAGCGTTCCCCGGGTAAAGTTCAAGGGTCAACGGGGCACAGCAAAGCAACAAAGCAACATCCGGACGTGCCAAGTTTTATCTTTTATCTTTTATCTCGTTGTATATTCCGTGTATTTACTCAGAGCTGCTACGCCGAACCAGTCAGAGGGCAGTTTGTCCACTTCACGCTGGATGCCCTTCCACGTCTCAGACCAAGTTCTGCCATTGTGTTCTTAGGCAAGACACTTTACTTGATTTGCCTAGTATGAAAGTGGTGTGTGTGTGAATGCCGATGGTGCAGATTGGCAGTCGCACTTTCTTCAGTTTGGTTACAGCTCTTGTGAACACTATGTAATTTTTTTTTCCTCCATGAATATGTTATTGCGTTGACTGGAATGTCCCGCAGTATGGCATTAAAATCTCTGTAATTACTGGGCCTATCCATGTGACAAAGTTCAGTGGCTTCGAAAATCTAATAAGTCGACCTTACTTGAAAAAATCTACGAAACCGATTGCCTTGAAAAATCTGACTAAAGTGACTGTGAATCTAAAGCTGGGTTTACAATTCGTCAGAGTAGTGTACAGTAAATGAAGTTAAGTGTACTTTAGTTTTCATTCTTAGAACTCACGCGGTGAAGCTGTGCCAACTAATCCGTCAGTTTGACAAATCTGAAATATGCAGTAACCTTCACTTTAAGAGTAAGTTAATCTCACTTTGTAAAACCATGGAAACTGACTGCTTTGATTTGAGCAAGTAAATGTGACTTATATATAACACCATTCAGATCTGCATCAGGTACACAAGGATTTGAAAATGTATGAGTTTAAAAAAAAATGCTGGAAGAAACAAAACAGGAGAACAGATGTAATCAAGCAAAGAGTGAATGAACAGATCGAGGATACAGAGACGGTCCTGGGATGGCAGCTGTAGGAAAAACAGGGAGGTTGCAAAAGGAGGACCGGAACAGACTGGGAAATGGAGCTGGACTTTTGGCAATAGCACGTCACTGTTGAAGTTACTCATCTCATTACCCCCGCCAAGGAGGTTATGTTTTTGCCGGCGTTTGTCTGTTTGTTTGTTTGTTTGTTTGTTTGTTTGTTGGTTTGTCTGTTAGCAACATAACTCAAAAAGTTATGGACCGATTTTGATGAAATTTTCAGGATTTGTTGGAAATGTGAAAAGGAAGAACTGATTTCATTTTGGGGGTGATCCGGAAGAAATCCTGGATTCTGGATCACTTTGAAATTTTAGTTAACATTGTGGTAAATGGGGCCAAAAATTTAGTTTCTCAATATTTCGGTTAATTATTGACCAAACCCCATGAAATTTGACTCAGGGATGGACAATGGGATCCTCTTTCATATTCCAAAGGCTGATCCGGATCTGATCCAGAAGACTGATTTTATCGCAATTTATATAAAAAATGGGGGTAGTCCTTGGCGGAGGTCTGCGCTCTCTGAGTGCTTTTCTAGTTCTCACTGATCTTAGTCTAATTGATGAGTAATGTGCTTTTTGTTCCGCCCTGAAATAACTGTTGCTTTACCTCAATTATTAAGATCCACAAAGTCGAAGCTGTGAGTAAAGTAAACGAGCTGAATGCAAGTTATCCCTAGTGTTAGATTTGACAGTGCACTATTGTTTTCATAGAAAAGCTATTTATTATTCAGTATAATCCACTGCCCTATATGTATTACATCTAATTACAGTACCAGTCAAAAGTTTTAGACAAGCTTTTTTATGTAATGCCCTATTTCCATGATTATTTACATTACAGATTCTCACTGAAAGCATCAAAACAAACTGTGAATCAACACATGTGGAATGTTGTGAACAAAAACTGTGAATTAATTCAAAACATGTTTTATATTTTTGATTTTTCAAAATTCCCACAGCCCTTTGCTTTGATCACGGCTTTGTACACTCTTACTAATGAACTGTGACGCAGCTGGGAAGTGAAAACCATTTCAGGAGACTTCATCATACAGCGCTGTCAACAAAGACATACTGACATATTTAGTAGGGATTTAACAATAACCGAAACATCGTGTCATCAAAAGTCTCACAAGAATATCGTGGGCTGTCACAATATATCGAATCACAAGTTCCTTTGCTTAAATTTATGGTTTTATAGGAGCAACAGCTTATAAATTCATTTCAGCGCAGACAACATGAAGAAATAATTCACACCAAAATCTTGTCAAGGCATTTTAAAAGAAAAAAGTCTCTGGTCTACAATACATCACTTTTGTTTCTGGTTCTGATATTGTCATATTTTAGTTTTGGAATTCAGACATCATAATTGCGTGATTGTTGGATCCTAACAGCAGAAAACGAGTTTCAGAAGTTTGCGAACTCCATACCTGCAAAGGGAAATCAGATGTGTGTGATGCAAACCTCTGTTCAAACTGTTTCTTTTCCCAACGGAATTGAAAAATAGTGAAAGGTGAAGGCGATGGGCAGGACTGATCCACAGGAAGGACGAAAAACCTAACCTTTGGCTGCCTAAGAAATCATCCCGCGTATGCAGTGAACATTTTGTATGCGGAATGCTCTCAAAGTAAAATCCCATTTGTTAAGCGAGAGGTGCAGAAGACAAATAGGCCGAGCTCGCACTTTTTTGTTCTTTTGGTTTTACAGCAACATCACATTTTGGTCTCTTTGCAGTGGAAGGTGTTTCTTGGCGAAACAGCTGGTGCCTTTTGCTTTGGTGTTGACTTTTTAAATTCATAACTGAGGTTGAGCGAGGGATCGGGATTTTGCTTTGATGGCGCTCCACATACAAAATGTTCACCACCAACTCGGGATCAAATCAAATTTATTTGTATAGCACATTTAAAACAGCCAAAGCTTACCAAAGTGCTGAACAATGAAATAAACGTACAGTTGACAAAGCAATGACAATAGTATATATATATAAAATAACAGCAAGGTGCCAAGGTGTCTCTTTCTAACTCTAGACAAATGCCAGGGAGAAAAGGTGCGTTTTGAGCAAGGATTTAAAGTGCTCCAGTGAGTGCGTATACATGCACATCAATAACCCGGTTATGATCGGGTTTTTTGAGTATCCCGGTTTCTTGATGGTGCATGTATACGCAGTAACTCGGTTTCAGTATCCCGGTTATGGCAGTATCCGGTTATTAGAAACTGGGTTACTGTAGCTGGTTTATTCCGATAGTAACCGGGTTACTTGTGGCATGTAAACGCAGTACCCCGGTTACTGCAACATAAAGTTGAGTGCGCATGCGTCCAAAAGACACTTTCCAGCCTTTTCACCACAACAGTAGCGACATAAATAAATTGACCAACATAAATAAAGTGACCAAACGAGTGAAATGACTGTAAAATAAAGAGCTGCGCTAAACCTGCACACGTACAATCTGCACTCGTACGACCTGCACTCGTGTGACGCTGAAAAGCTAAAACATGAACTATCTCCTATACTCTATATGCACGAAACACACTTACCATCATTAGCGCCTCTTCTGTCACAGAAATAACACACATAATCCACAGAGTCGTGTCATTTAGTCCAAAAGAAACTGATCACATCAGCGGCGCAAGGAGCGAGTTGTTTTTATCGCCGCTAACAGTTTATGCTAATTAGCCTACGGTCTTAAGTTTCGTTTCTGTAAAACATAAACAAATGTGATCAGAGCTGAATTATCTGATCAAACGGGTTGATGTGTCTATAGTGTTTATGGTTTATATGTTGTAGTTGAGTTTATTTATGCAGAAGATTTTAATGAAGAATCTGCACAGTGGATTGTGGGAGATCTCGTAGCTCCTTAGCTTCTTATGCTAAAGGAGCTCACGGTTTGTATTTTTCCTGGTTTATGAAATTGATTGAAGTAAATTTTTGCGCCTGCGTATTTGTAAGATTATGTCAAGAAACCGGGATACTCCATTTGATCATGTATACGCGGATATGAGTATCCCGGTTTCTCAGTGCGCATGTATACGGAGTAACCCGAATACTGACATAACCGGGGTATGGCTAATAACCGGGTTACTGATGTGCATGTATACGCACTCAGTGTTTGTGCAGTTCTAATGTGCAATGGCAAAGGGATGATTTCTTAGGCAGCCAAATGTTCCTGTGGATCAATCCTGCCCTTCACCTTCCACTATTTTTCAATTCCGTTGGGAAGGGAAACAGTTTGAACGGAGGTTTGCAGTCACACAGATCTGATTCCCATTTGCATTTATGTCGTTCGCAAACTGCAGAAGCCCTTTTTCCACTGTTAGGATCCAACAACCACACAATTACGATGTCCAAATCCCAAAACTAAAATATGACAAAAGCGATATGATTCAAAAGACTTGAAAAAGATCGGCTTTGACAATAGACGCATCCCACTGGGAAAATAAACATGGCGGTTTGATGCTCACTTTGTTTGGAGGATCCTTCCCAGTATGACCAGAAGTCCGAGATTCAGGATGCATGTATTATATCAGCCTCTCCAAAATATCACAATAAATATCACACCGAGAGATTTGGATATAGTTACACTCCTAATATTTTGTTATATATAGAGTCATATTTTAGTTATGTCACATGTTTTTCCTGGCTACACAGTCCCGTACATTTTACTTCACACATTTGAAAACATTTCCCTGATATTGTCTTCAGAGGAACTCCACAATCAGGTCACAGGCTTTGACAAAACCAGCTCACTCTGGTCGTATTTCTCGAGAAGCTTTAGGATGGGAGAAATATTGGGGACATTTTTGTATCATATTTGCTCAGCGGTTGCCAGATGCACTTGGGTTGCCAGACACATTTGATAAATATGAGATGGATATTGACACACCACATTCCCACGAGACGGCGCAGACAGACACAGCCCTTCACTGGTGGAAATGGAGAAATATAGAGTAGTGAGGGGAAATCTAGATCTACACAAAGTTTGGTCTGAAAAACAAATGGGAATAAATAAAGTATGAAAAAATATACTTCCAGTGTTGATGTTTTATTTTGGAGTGAGTCAGATGGCTAAAGATTATTGCAGTTTTATTGCAATTTTTGTAAACTTTCGAATTAGTGTGTGTTGGTTTCACGATTTCCAAAATGTATCGCCTCTCGAGAGTTTTATTTTTAACATTGTGCGAGTTAATCAATCTAATCAACTTTATTTATAACACATTTTATAAACATGACAGTTTCCAAAGTGCTGCACAGTCAAATTAATACAATAAAAGACAATAAATCATATCAATCATCAATCAATCAAACTTTATTTACAGAGCGCTTTTCATACAAATAAATGCAACACAAAGCGCTTAATCATAATTAAAAACAATAAATAAACAGTGTTAAAATGCATAAAGCTAAAAATGATAAAACAATGAATAAAATAAAATAAATGTAATAAATAAAAGACACAGAGGAAACACAACTCACGTGGAGAGTTAAAAGTAACTCTAGATCCATGTAAATTACTTAAAGTTGCACTATGTAACTTTTTGGTTGGGGGTCCGTCACCGTCCTGTTTCTATGGAGACGTCGTTGATCTGCCTAGAATGTTCCACAATATGAAATTAAACAGTTTTACCTTACATTTATTCAATTACAGGTGGTTTTATAGCTCAAAAATACCTAGAAAAACAGGCATTCTGAGGGCCTGTTTACACGAGAACGCTTGCTTGTAAAAACAACAAAATATTTTATCGGAAGTGCCTTTCGTTTAGACTGTAACAAAGTTTTTGGGTCTTAAAAATGCAAAAAAATGAAAGGAGGGTAGAAAGGTTGAATACGTTTCCGTCTACACTGCCCAAGACGCAAAACTCTGGTCAGATCTGCTCACGTCGTGTACACGTTTACGTCACATACATCACCACCTAGACGTCTGGCATGCAAACCCAATGAATTCCACACACGTTTGCGTCACCGTATGCACGCAGATTTCCTCCCAAAAACGCTCGACTAAATGCAGAATAAAAAGTGAGGACGCGATGTCACTTTTGCGTCTTCTGTTCAGACCGTTGTTAGCGTGTTCTATCAGAGAAATAAAGACTGGAATCGATCAATTGAAATCACAAAAATGTATTCCCTATTCAATACAATTCTAATACAGAGCTCTGGGTTAAATCACTGTCCCTGATGGCCTACAGCTACACAGGACTTACATCAGGCAATCTGAACACCTTTGTCTTTCCCTCCACCCACAAATATAAAACAACCACATGAATATGCAAATAATATGTTGACCAGGTTCACGCCTTGGATCCTCCCTGAAGCCTCTCCGTTTATGAGGATGACCACCAGATTTCAATTATAGCCAGGTCTATTTAGGCTTGGTGCCAGCCAGGATGAACCCCGCATCATGTAAAGCAGGGGTTTCAAACTCATTTTGGTCCGAGGGCCGTATCCAACCTACTTTGATCTCAAAGGGGCCGGATCAGAAAACTCATGTCATATAAACCCCAAAAACAGCAATAAGTTCAAATATTTGTGCAGAGAAACACAAATCTATTACAGAAATCTTTTTTAATTGATGAACTCTTTCTTTTACAAAATATTATAATATTATGAACAACCTGAAACTTTAAGAAAAATACAATTTCAACACAATGTTTTAACATGAACTTGTATGAAAACAGGAATAAGTCAATTTTTCTTGTAAAATCCTGCACTCGGCTCCACTTTTCTCATGTTGGACATTTTTCTGATGAGGGTGTCACGGTCAACAGTCAAAACGATCGTCCTTTAAGAGCGTTTGGAAAGAGACAAGTCTTCATTTGTGCTGCTCTGGTGGGAGGGGCCACGTACAGAGACGCTGGAGACGCTGCTGTGATAAACACCACAGAAAATTAACAATATTTTAATTGAAAATATAATTACAATATTTTAGTAGAAAGTCAGCTGAGGGCCAGATTAAAGGTCTTGGAGGGCCGGATCTGGCCCCCGGACCGTATGTTTGACACCTGTGATGTAAAGGATTTCCTTAAAAAGACACAACCCTCATCTCTGCAAAGGGAATACCTTAAAAACATATATTTTTTCATCCAATGGTACCTTTAAACATATATATCAGATTTCAGTGGTTAAACATTATGTAATATTCAAACAAATATATGATTTCAGTATTAAATATGTGCATGTAGTACACTCGCGACACTTTATTACTTGTTACGGCCTTCAAATGTAGCTGTAGACTGTGGAGCGGGGTTCTTCATATTAAAAAAAAAACAACTTGTCCACATTGTCTACAGTAAGTGTAATAATCTGCTGGCAAGGAAGGAAGGGGGGCAGAGGGGAAGATTCTGTGCCAGCGAAAGACAAAAGTGAGGACCGTGGCGTGACAACTGTAGTTTTTCGAGGATTCACGTGGTTTGGAGGGACGTAGTCAAGGCGAGGGGCAATTGTTGTCAAAGCGGCTGCCCTAACTATAAAGCGCTGCGAGAAACACTGCCACCCCAATCACGGACAAGTTCCCACGTGAATATTAAAGAGCCGAGCCTTCCGTGTAGCTGCACATGTAGTGGCGGAATGTAAACACACACAAATTGCGCAAACTCACTCGTGCACAGCTGCGCACCGAACCAAACGTCCCGTACTGAAATGTTTTGGCACAAATACATGTACTATTACACCCCTAATTTCTATTCAAAATGACAGATGATTAATGAGCTCCTTTGCTTCACATGCGTTATTGAAACAAACAACTCTGAGCCTTTGGAGTTTGAGCCCGGCTAGATATTTAATCTCTGATATCACTCAAATGTATCTGTCTGGTTTTCATTTGTCAAACCAACGTGATTTGTCATATTTTGTGGTTTTCTGCGATAATTCCCAGTTTTTCCATTCAAATCCCATTGAAATTCCACTTCACTTTTTTTTCTCCCACTCTGGAATTTCAAATGGATGCGTTTACAAACTGAAAAGATGTATATCAGTGACCAAAACCCACTGAGTCCATAATAGTGAAACAGAATAGTGCTGTAGTGACTAAACATTAGCTCTGCTTTAGCAACAACATTCTGCATCCATCATTCTTAGTGTCAGACCGACTCGTGTTTATCACCAGAACAACACAAGATGGATCTGAGAGAATGCAGAGTTTTGTGTAGTGTCTGGTCCAGGCCGCAGTGTTTGGCTTGGACTTGGGCGACTCTGTGAGAACCGCTGCGAGGGTGGGCTGGTGCTGGGAGAGTTTATGGAGCTCATTTGTCACATTGTCAATACAAGTTCCTTTATGATTTTAGGTCATGTCAAACCCTGTTGTATAAATGTGACTAAGGCTTTGTTGTTTCCTTATCAAATACACACCCGCAGTTGAGTTTGGGTTCATTCGTAATACTATCATAGTTGTTGAAGTATGCAAAAATATTAATCGTTTAAAGTTTAAAGTGACGATACAGTATTGATATCAGGGGCTGCTGTATCAATTTATCTCCAAGAGTATTTTTACCTGGACCCCGAAAGGTTGACCAGGTTTTGTATTCACCCCGTGTGTCTGTGTGTCTGATAATTCTGCCATTTATGGACCGATTGTGACCAAATTTGGTACGTGGGTCAAGCCCCCGCGCCCGATGTCGCAAAAAAAAAAAAAGTTTGTTGATGATCTGAGGTCATTTGAGGTCACACAGGTCAATTGAAAGGTCACATCATTATAAAGAAAAGGCAATTTCGGCTATTTCTGAACCATCTGCGGGCTAAAATATTCACCCAATCATCACACACGTTGGCACACACATAACGGGGGCACACTGGATGTTACAGGTTGAAACCGGTCAAGGTCACTTGAAGGTCAGTGTAACCAAGGTCAAATATGCGTTTTTGGTCATAACTCTGCGAAGGATCGCAGCATCAAAGAGCAACAGCGGCGTCTCAAAATCTCAGAAAAATTATTATCTATTTATAATTCTATGCATTTTTTATAGTAAAATATTAATAGTTTTTGAGATAATCAATAATTATAACAGTTCCTTTCTCTTTCAGTGTATGCTGTTAAAATTCTAATTGGAATGAAAATAATTTCCATTTCTTCTTTTTCTGGTGAAACACAACACACTGATCTACAGTCACACAACTAACATATACACACAACTCGTGAAAAAAAAAAAAGACATTTTCGTTACACGCTAGTAAACACAGATATTCTCATGTGTGACCAATATCACACACATGTTCATGGGC
Source organism: Boleophthalmus pectinirostris (assembly GCF_026225935.1). NCBI lineage: Eukaryota > Metazoa > Chordata > Actinopteri > Gobiiformes > Gobiidae > Boleophthalmus > Boleophthalmus pectinirostris. The sequence goes on along the minus strand of NW_026570971.1, from coordinate 10,460,307 downwards.
CTGTGCAGACACACACATTGCATTGTGGATATAACGATCATGTAATATGGGCTGGGCTCCTCATAAACTGCTTCTGTGGTGATGAACTGACCCACCGATGCCTCGTGGGGGACCAGGTTGATATCTCTGATTGCGCTTGTTTGGTCCGTTTTTGTTTTGTTTTTTTCATTTTTTTTATTAAAGACAACAGAATATAACATTTAAAAAAAATAAAACGAACATCAACGCTTAACAATTACAATTACAACAAATTCAACACAAAAAAAAACATAAAACAACAACCACAACACCCCAACAAATACAAAAAAGCCCCCCATTTCCCCCCAACCACCCACACCGACACAAAGTCAAAATAATATAAATGTGATAGTGCAACACAAACACATCGCCAGGCTCCCAACATCAACACACTGCGGCCAATTCATAAATGAAGTTCCTTTTGTCTCTCTTCCTTTTCTTTCCTTTTTTTTTTTTTTTTTTTTTTTTTTTTTTTTAGAATTTGTAGTTTTTTGTTTGGTCCGTTTTACTAAATTATTTTGTTACAGAGCTACAGTTTTGTTGCTTGTTTAGAGAAAGAAAACTCATTTTTGCGACACATTTGACATTTTCACTGTTTTGATGATTTAAATGTTTGTGTTTTATATGAACTTTGCACAAGAAATGGTTTAACAAAGACTTTTAGTATCACAGCCAGGATTTAGCCTTTATTTGTTACTGAATTGTTTTTAATTGAATTGAAATATATCATATTGAATTGTATCGAATCGAAAGTGAACTGTATGGAGATATGTATCGTATCATGGCCTATGTATCATATCGGCAACTTCTGAATGATACCCAGCCCTACTCACTTATAGTGGTGCAACAATAACCAAAATATCTTGATATCGTATCATCAAAAATCTCTCAATAATATCGTGGACCACAATATATCAAATCACAAGTTTCTTTTTTTAATTCATAGTTTTGGTGCAACAGTAGTTAAAAAAACAGAGGGAACTACATCGACCATGATCCTTTGCGATGTTTTGGAGCAAACTACATGAAGAAATAACAGTTCTAAGCACTTTTAAATCTTAGTTCTTGGAATTAAGTCTTGTCAAGGTAAGAGGAAAAAGTAGCATATTCGCAATTTTGTTAGCCTCCACAAAATATCGCAGTAAATATCATATCGTGAGATTTGGATATTGTTTCATCCCTACTCAGTTACATTCACTTGAGTAACTCTAAAATACAGTACTTTTACTTGAGAAAAAAGGTCTGGTTCCTCTTCCCACTGTGAGTAAATCTTCAAGTAATAAAAGCTTTATGAGCGAGAGAGACATACTTTCATATTTCATATTTACATACTACACCTGAGGGAAATTCAAGTAAGTTTTGCTGCAGCAAACTGTTACAGTCAATGTTGCTGCAAAGTTTTCACTGCGTTTCAGTCTCCTTTGTGTATCAGTCAGAGGTCTCAGTGCAGTTTAACAGGAGGACTGGTCAGGGAGGGTCAGGAGATCTTGTGAAGAGTCAAAAATGTCTCTCCTCTGTGTCCTGCAGCATCACAGCGGCCTCCAGGGGGCGCCAGGTGAACAAAACAGGAAAAGCCTCGTTCTTTCTCAGCTCTGGTGTTTCAGTTGGTGGTGAAATGGTCCATTGGTTTCTTCTGGAAGGTCTTCTGCCACATATGGTCTAAAAAGCCAGAAGAATCTCAAATGTTTTTTTTTTTATTTCACAAAATCCAACAGTCCCTTATTTGTGTCCTTTGAACTGCACATGTTGCACTTCTTAGTTGGTTAAAATCCCTTGATATGATGTTAAAACCTGGGCTCAAAAACCAAAAAAGTTAAAAAATCTGCTCATTTATGTTTACAATATAAAATGATTTGAACATTTGTGTTTCTTGCACCTGCATTAAAATGTATTTTGTAACATATTCTGATACATGGGCCAGTATTATACTGTATTCTCAATACTTACAGTACTTTCTCACAGAATTGCACATAATATTAAATTATAGTGTAAAGACACAACATCATATTTAAAACAGCTTTAAATTAGTTTCACGTGATACAGTTTGTTATACATTTCCTATCGGAAATTATAGAAGGAAAAAGTAGACATGTGTACACTGTAAGAGCTTCTATTTTCTATTTTTTCCTCACTGATTCTGTGCAGTTTGAAGCCTAAATTACATGATTGAATACGATAATAGTACTCTTACTTATGTGTTTGATCACTACTTTGTAATTGTACTTGATTAATATTATTCTGAAGTAACGTTAGTCTTACTTGAGTAAAATTTTTGGCTTTTCTTCCCACTTCTGATCAGGTTGTCCATTCACTTTTATCAGATTTTATTTTTTTTTTTGAGTAGCTATGATTATTCTTTTTTTCACCTGCTTATTTAAGGTGCATATTTAACTTTGGTGACACTTTACGTAGACGTGTAACTCTGGCCCCCGTGCATTATAACAGTTTTATATCACTGACATGACACACGTTGTTTCGATGAATCACATATTGAAACTATAAGTGTTGACGAGCCATTAATTAGGCAACTCGCAGTCCAACTTTCTCTGTCTGCGCACCATCTGCCTTCTCCTGTCAGAGGTTGGTCTTATAACGTTGATGTTTGACATTGTGAAGTGTGTTATATTTATCTACCACAAATATACACCGTACTCCATCACTCTTCACTCCCCGAGCTCCTGGTTGTGTTTCTTATCTGACCAGCCAGAACCACACGCTCTGAAAAAACTTTACAAAGATGAGTGGATCTGGAGCCGTGTCCTGTCTACGCGGCAAAAACTGGAGAGTAAAAATTTTAGGGTAAAATATTTCAGAGTTGTTTTTAACACCAAAAGTGTTATTTTAACTATTTGAAAGTTAAATGGGGGTTCGAGTTGGGGTTATTTGCCAGAGTTGATGTGGTTGAGGTTAATTCAACTTCCTCTAGTGTTAATTCAACTTCTTAGTGTTAATTCAACTTCTTAATGTTAATTCAACTTCCTCTAGTGTTAATTCAACTTCCTCTAGTGTTAATTCAACTTCTTAGTGTTAATTCAACTTTCTCTAGTGTTAATTCAACTTCTCTTAGTGTTAATTCAACTTCTCTTAGTGTTAATTCAACTTCTTAGTGTTAATTCAACTTCTCTTAGTGTTAATTCAACTTCCCTTAGTGTTAATTCAACTTCTCTTAGTGTTAATTCAACTTCCTCTTAGTGTTAATTCAACTTCTCTTAGTGTTAATTCAACTTCTCTTAGTGTTAATTCAACTTCCTCTAGTGTTAATTCAAACTTCTCTTAGTGTTAATTCAACTTCCTCTAGTGTTAATTCAACTTCTCTTAGTGTTAATTCAACTTCCTTAGTGTTAATTCAACTTCCCTTAGTGTTAATTCAACTTCCTCTAGTGTTAATTCAACTTCCTCTAGTGTTAATTCAACTTCTTAGTGTTAATTCAACTTCCTCTAGTGTTAATTCAACTTCCTCTAGTGTTAATTCAACTTCTTAGTGTTAATTCAACTTCCTCTAGTGTTAATTCAACTTCTCTTAGTGTTAATTCAACTTCTCTTAGTGTTAATTCAACTTCTTAGTGTTAATTCAACTTCTCTTAGTGTTAATTCAACTTCCTCTAGTGTTAATTCAACTTCTCTTAGTGTTAATTCAACTTCTCTTAGTGTTAATTCAACTTCTTAGTGTTAATTCAACTTCTCTTAGTGTTAATTCAACTTCTCTTAGTGTTAATTCAACTTCTTAGTGTTAATTCAACTTCTCTTAGTGTTAATTCAACTTCCCTTAGTGTTAATTCAACTTCTTCTTAGTGTTAATTCAACTTCCTCTTAGTGTTAATTCAACTTCTCTTAGTGTTAATTCAACTTCTCTTAGTGTTAATTCAACTTCCCTTAGTGTTAATTCAACTTCCTCTAGTGTTAATTCAACTTCCTCTAGTGTTAATTCAACTTCTTAGTGTTTAATTCAACTTCCTCTATTGTTAATTCAACTTCTTCAACTTCTAGTGTTAATTCAACTTCTTCTTAGTGTTAATTCAACTTCCTTAGTGTTAATTCAACTTCCCTTAGTGTTAATTCAACTTCCTCTATTGTTAATTCAACTTCCTCTATTGTTAATTCAACTTCCCTTAGTGTTAATTCAACTTCCTCTAGTGTTAATTCAACTTCTCTTAGTGTTAATGTGGCTCCTCCCATTCACCATTTGAAACTCTTGTGAGAAAAGACCAGTTTGAAACAGTTTTGTACATAATTTCATCTTAAATGAACTAAAATGAAGTAAAAATAAAATAAAATGGCTCTGTGTGTTGTTTAGCTAAATCAGGATAACTCTACAAAGTGTTATCCGTTTACTCTCAAAATGTGAATATAACTCTGGATTTCAGGGTTAAACATTAACTTTGGTCCAATGTTACTTAATTAACATTTCCAAAAATGTTAAATTAACTCTAGAACAGATTGGACTCATATAAACTCTGACAAAATGTTAAAATTAATTCTGTGAGAGTCAATTTTAACACTCCACTTTTTGCTGTGTACCTGATTTCAGAGGGCGTGATTGACAGGTGGATTAACCAATCAGAGAGAAGCGTGGTCCATTTGTATCAGAAAATGTCATCTTATATGTAAAAAAGAAGAAAAATCTACATAAAGGATTGAGAAACAGAGCAGATTTTTGCAGTATCCACCAAATTATTACTTATTACGAGAATTTTGAAGCGACACATGTTTCAAATTAGCGTCTGAGGTTGGATCATCTTAAATTTTTGACTTTTTTGGAGTTGCTTCACGCTCTATGATCCGGTTCCAGGTCCGATATTACACAAAATGGACTCCCGTGAGCTTTAAGTCACGTTATAATGTTGTTACCTCCTCAAAAAACAAACCTGGAGTTGTGTTTTGAGTGTGTTTGATTCACGCATGTTTGAGTAATCCTTTAATGTGAGTCCAAGCGCAAGTTTTCAAGTTAAGAGCTACATTTTACCTTTAGTTCGGTAGAATCCGATGTATCATTCGTTCATTCGTTTTTCACAATAAAACCAAAAATAAGAAAATGAGAAGACAACTATTTTCTTCATTATTTGTCTCCAAAACCAAAATGAAAAAAACTGATAATGATTTTTTCAGTTTTTGATTTTGTGTTTAAATGAATAATGGAAAAATGGATAACGACCGGACTGAACCAGAACTGAACCAGGACTGAACCAGGACTGAACCAGGACTGAGACCAGGACTGAGACCAGGACCAGACCAAGACCAGATTGGGACTGAAACCGGAACCAGACCAAGACCAGACTGGGACTGAGCCTGGGACCAGACTGGGACTCAAACTGGGACTGAGACTGGGACCAGAATGGGAGTGAGACCAGGACTGAGACCAGGACCAGACCAAGACCAGACCGGGACTGAGACCGGAACCAGACCGGGACTCAGACCGGGACTGGCCCGGGACTGAGACCTGGACCAGACCGGGACTCAGACCGGGACTGGCCCGGGACTGAGACCGGGACCAGACAGGGACCAGACCAAGACTGAGACCAGGACTTAGACCAAGACCAGACTGGGACTGAGATTGGAACCAGACCGGGACTCAGACCGGGACTGGCCCGGGACTGAGACTGGGACCAGACAGGGACCAGACCTCGACTCAGACCAGGACCAGACCAGGACTGAGACTGAGACCAGACCAGAACTGAGACCAAGACTGAGACCGGGACCAGACCTTGACTTTGACTGGGACCAGGCCAGGACCATACTAGAACTGAGACCAGGACTGAGACCGGTTTAGTCCTGGTTGAATTTTGGTTTAGGCCTGGTTTAGACCTGGTTCAGTTCTGGTGTAGACCTGGTTTAGTCCTGGTTCAGTTCTGGTGTAGATCTGGTTTAGTCCTGGTTCAGTTCTGGTGTAGACCTGGTTTAGTCCTGGTTCAGTTCTGGTGTAGACCTGGTTTAGTCCTGGTTCAGTTCTGGTTTAAGCCATTATCTGTTTTTTCCATTTTTCATTTAAACACAAAATCGAAAACTGAACAAACAAATCGTTATCTGTTTTTTTTTTCATTTTGGTTTTGGAGACAAATAATGAAGAAAACAGTTGTCTTTTCATTTTCTTATTTTTGGTTTTATTTTGAAAAACAAATTCACAACAAAACACAGGAACTCAGTAGAAATGGGCACTTACCCCAACACGTGTGAATGAAACAAAACACAACTCCAGGACTGTTTTTGAGGAAGTAACAACATTATAACACGATTAAAAGCTCTCAGGAGTCCATTAAACATCTGTAACGGAATAAATACAAGACAGATACAATTAAAGCCGTACTAAGGAACATTCCAGGCCAAGAAATAACATCTGATCTCTACCAGAAAATCTAAACACTGCGCCGTTTTTTAGGGGATGTATTCAAATGTTGTATCCACTAAGCTGGAGGCGAACGTACAAGACCAGCCGAAGACCTCAGTCAAACCGCTTTAACACAGACGCACTTTGTCGGCCGGAGTTTAATTTCCGTTGCTCATAGGCGTCCCTGTATACTGTATATGTTTTCTCTTCCTTACACTAACAGACCCGGAATGCAGAAACTGGCCGATACTCAGAATGTGGGTGGTGTTTTCTCTCCACATTTCCCCCGTGGGCATGTCTATAGAAAATTGCGTCTATGAATTTGAGAAAAACTTCTACTCAAGACTCAAGATATACAGCGTTATGCAAACCTGACCGTGTTTGAGTGAAAATGAAACTTTTCTTGGTGGTGGGGTTGGGGTCCCAGTGAGCGTATTGTAGGCAAGGCAAGGCAAGTTTATTTGTATAGCACAATTCGTACACAAAGTAATTCAAAGTGCTTTACAGAATAAGAAATACATTAAAATCATAATAAAAACAAATCAAAACATAAATAATCATGAAGATTAAAATTAAAAAAGAGAGACATAAATTGGAGAGAAGAGTGCGGAATGAAAACCTTTCAGTTATTTGCACAGTTAAACAGAAATGTTTTGAGTCTGGATTTAAACAGCGTCACAGAAGAGTCTGTCTCACATGTTCAGACTGTTCCAGGTTTTAGCTGCATGAACCTGAAACTCTGACTCCCCTTGTTTAGTCGTGACTCTGGGCACCAGCAGGAGGCCGGTCCCTGAGCTCCTCAGAGTGTGAGATGTTCATATGACACTAACATGTCACAGATGGACTTTGGTGCTCGGCCATGGAGACACTTGTACAAGCAGAGCTGCTTTAAAGTCTCTGAGCCACAGGAGCCAGAGCAGAGACCTGAGCACAGGACTTATGTGCTCGTACTTCCTAGTTCGAGTCAGGACCCGAGCTGCAGCGTTCTGAATGTTCTGCAGCGTCTCACAGCTCGTTTGGAGAGACCAGTGAGCAGAACATTACAGTATCTAACCTACTGGAGACAAACGCATGGATAAGTTTCTCCAAGTCTGATTTAGACAGTAAACCTTTGATATTGTAAAAGCAGTCATTTGTGGATTGGGTTTGTTTGAGCTGGAAACTCGTGCGACTGCTGCTCACTCTCCGCACGTGCGTGTAAACAAAGAAGGATCCAAGTGCGCTAAGCAAATTACAGATTCAAATCGTTATACCCAAAACCTGTCAGAGCGCTCCTGTCCTGGTGTCCTGTCGATTTGTGCTACTCGTCTATCTGAGCTACCTCGTGCTGCTGTGGACTCGCTGTCACAGTTTACATTAGGGGTGTGCACCGCGATACGATACATATCATGATATACATGTCACAGTTCAATGTATCACGATCAGTGTTGGGGAGTAACAGATTACATGTACCAGCGTTATGTAATCAGAGTACAAATTATGAGTAACTGTATTCAGTTACAGTTACTGTTTCAGTGAGTGGTAATTGGGTTACAGTTACTTTGTTGAAATAAATGGATTACACAGCGGTATGTTCCTGTTTTCACATTTTGGACTAAAACTAGGACTAAAACCAGAACTAAACCTGGACTAAAACCAGGTCTAAACCAGGTATAAACCAGGACTAAACCAGGACTAAACCAGGTCTAAACCAGGATTAAACCAGGTCTAAACCAGGACTAAACCAGGTCTAAACCAGGATTAAACCAGGTCTAAACCAGGTCTAATTAAACCAGGTCTAAATCCAGGACTAAACCAGGTCTAAACCAGGTCTAAACCAGGACTAAACCAGGATTAAACCAGGTCTAAACCAGGATTAAACCAGGTCTAAATCAGGACTAAACCAGGTCTAAACCAGGACTAAACCAGGTCTAAACCATGTGTAAAAGCAGGACTAAACCAGGATTAAACCAGGTCTAAATCAGGTCTAAACCAGGTCTAAACCAGGATTAAACCAGGTCTAAACCAGGACTAAACCAGGTCTAAACCATGTGTAAAACCAGGACTAAACCAGGATTAAACCAGGTCTAAACCAGGACTAAACCAGGTCTAAACCAGGTCTAAACCAGGTCTAAACCAGGACTAAACCAGGTCTAAACCAGGTCTAAACCAGGTCTAAAACCAGGTCTAAACCAGGACTAAACCAGGTCTAAACCAGGTCTAAACCAGGTCTAAATCAGGTCTAAACCAGGACTAAACCAGGTCTAAGACTTGGAGACTTGGGCTCAACAAACAATTTGACGAGACCAAACAAGAATTTTCAGGATGTGGCTGTTACATTCATGTAGTTTTAAAAAGCACGACAATATCAAGTAATCCAAAGTATTCAGATGACATTACTCACTTTAAGTAATTTAATGTATTACGTTACAAACTACATTTTGGGGTATGTAATCTGTAATCTGTAGGGGATTACATTTTAAAAGTCACCTTCCCAACACTTATTTACCTTACTTTTATTCAATTACAGATGATTTTATTTCTCTAAAATACTACGAAAACTTGAAAAACCTCCTCACCTCGACTTGCTGGCGTCAAATGTTCGTCTCCACGGAGATAGATGATCTTAATGTCATACTGTGGAACATTCCAGGCGTTTGACGGACCCTCTACCAAAAAAGTCACGCAGTCCACCTTTAAATCACCAGCCTTTAAAAAGCTTGAATAAATAAAAGTTAGTGTGGGGGCTTTAAGCATACAAATTGAGGTTAAGTCGAGTCAGGGTTGAGCTCTAAGCCTGATATAATTCCTCGCTTTGTTTTTCCATTTGTGTCGGTGGAATTCAGAGCGGCTCGTCGGATGAATGGCAAATGAAGGTAAGTGGTGTTTGAGCAAATTCATAGGAGGAAATACAAAAGTTCAAGGACCATTGACTTAATTAAAAGCAGGTTTAATTAGAATGCAGACCGGAGCCTTATGCATAAGAAATAGCTTCAATTTGGGCCTATAGAGTGAACAAAACAGGTACAAACAAAGAATGCAAAAATACTGCAATTAAAATGAAATGAGAGAAATGGATGGTTATATCTCGTGTGCTTGTTAAAGGTGATTTGTGTAACTTTTCTGGTGGAGGGTTTATCAAATACATTTCACCTTGCAGACCAAGCCAGACCATGTTACAGGTCACATCTGTGCAGTGGCGTAGTAGGGATTTTTTAAGTGGGGGTACGCGATTTGTGACTGAACCAAGAGGACTACACCAGGACTGAACCAGGACTACACCAGGACTGAATCAGGACTGAACCAGGACTGAACCAGGACTGAACAGGACTGAACCAGGACTGAAACTGAATCAGGACTGAACCAGGACTGAATCAGGACTGAATCAGGACTGAACCAGGACTGAACCAGGACTGAATCAGGACTGAACCAGGACTGAACCAGGACTAAACCAGGACTAAACTAGGTCTAAACCAGGACTAAATCAGGACTGAACCAGGATTAAAACAGATCTAAACTAGGACTAAACCAGGATCACACCAGGTCTAATCCAGTTCTAATCCAGGACTCAAACAGGACTGAACCAGGAATAAACTAGTACTGAAACAGAACTAAACCAGGTCTAAACTAGGACTAAACCAGGACTACACCAGGTCTAAACCAGGTCTAAATTAGGACTAAACCAGAACTAAACCAAGACTAAACCAGGTCTAACCTAGGACTAAACCAGGACTACACTAGGTTTGAACCAGGACTAATCTTGGACTTGAGAGTGAGAGAGAGATCCCTGAGCCAGTGGAGCAGGGTGTCCACAAAGCGCGATGGGGCGACGGCTGTGCTTAACCCCTGTGGGGCGCGGAGCTCTGCACCGGTCCCCGATGGTTTACACAAGCACACATCCGGGCCCGGACCTGGTTTAAATCTTTTTTAGTCCTGTTTTAGTCCTGGGTTAGTCTTGTTTTAGTACTGGTTCAGTCCTGGTTCAGTCCTCTTTTAGTCCTGGTTCAGTCCTGGTTCAGTCCTCTTTTAGTCCTGGTTCAGTCCTGGTCCCTCATGTCTCAGGTCATTATAGGACAGTCCTGCAGATTTCATGAGCCTATGCAGTTTGTTTTCATCATTGCCAATCACTCCGGTTTGACATTTTCAGTTGTAGCTATTTTATTTTTGTTATTACCTCCGCCAAGGAGGTTATGTTTTTGCCGGCGTTTGTCTGTTTGTCTGTTTGTTTGTCTGTTTGTTTGTTTGTTTGTCTGTTAGCAACATAACTCAAAAAGTTATGGACCGATTTTGATTAAATTTTCAGGATTTGTTGGAAATGTGAAAAGGAAGAACTGATTTCATTTTGGGAGTGATCCAGATCCTGGATTCTGGATCACTTTGAAATTTTAGTTAACATTGTGGTAAATGGGGCCAAAAATTTTGTTTCTCAATATCTCGGTTAATTATTGACCAAACCCCATGAAATTTGACTCAGGGATGGACAATGGGATCCTCTTTCATATTCCAAATTGAAAGATACGAGACAAATATTTATGGAAAACACAATTAATATGAGGGGGACTGTAGTCCTTGGCGGAGGTCTGCGCTCTCTGAGTGCTTTTCTAGTTTTTTTATATCTCACGCCCAGACTGCCACCCAAAAAGTTACATAGTGCACCTTTAAAGGTCCTACATTACACAAAATTGACTCTTGTGATCTTTAAAGGGCTTGTATTATGCTATTTTTGATCTATATTATAATGTTGTTTCCTCATCACAAACAGACCTGAAGTTGTGTTTTGTTTCATTCACACACGTTTAACACACAAACCTGCATATTTATTCTGAGTTCTCTCAAAAAGGAAACACTCTCTTCCAAAACAGGAAGAGCTCCACTGCGTTTTTTAACCTCCATACACCTTCACTAGAATAATTTAGATGGACAAAAGGTCCAAAGTAGCTGTTAACTTGAAAACCGGTGCTTCATGACATCACAAGGTGGAACAGAGCATTTGGAGCTTTGGAGCAAAACACAACTCCAGGTCTGTTTTTGAAGAGGTAACAACATTACAACATGACAAAAAACTCACAAGAGTGAATTTTGTCTAATAATGGACCTTTAGAAGTTAAATATAATAAAAACAGGACAAACAAAACGAAGTAATAAAAAGTTGTGAAATGTAAAAGTTGTCAAAATGAGACCGCTGTCCTCTGTGTCTTTTATTTATTTTGATTTATTTTTAATGTATTTTATTGGTTATTTATTTATTTATTTATTTATTGCTATTCTATGTTTTTTTTCTTATTTTATTTGACTGGTTTTATTGTTTTAGGACTAGTGTGATTAAATCTGTTTATTTCAATTCAGTTATATTATTATTATTATTATTATTATTGTTGTTGTTGTTGTTATTATTGTATTTGTGCAGCACTTTGGAAAGTGTTTGTGAAATGTGCTCTATAAATAAAGTGGAGTGGATTGGATGTGTGTGTCTGTATATACGTATAATAACAAATGGACTCTCCTTCAAATTCATCTTAATAATCGGAGTCCAAATGTGACCCGAACTATAAGTATCCATGGCTCCGGACAGTCCCCTGAAAGGAAGTGAAAGGAGCTGAGCGTGCATGTTGTTGCGTGACCTCTGTGTGAGTCAGTATCCGCGCTGGAAAAGGACTTTATCAACAGGATGGATATGAAAACGCGAGAGATGTTCCAGATGTTTAAAGAGACACTGTTGTGGTAACGTTGTGACACACTGTTCTCAAACTGCAGAGCTGGTACGTCTCATTAAAACTGTATGCAGAGAGAACATTAGA